>NC_133332.1:2485187-2631163 GCF_042186555.1 Aquarana catesbeiana
TGTATAGAGAGCGCCACCTACTGGCCAGATATATGCAAACATCTGCACTCTATTATATAAAACATTTTATAAATACGTTTTTATTTTTTATTTTTATTTTTTAAGCAATCGATCTGAGGTTAGGGTGGGGGGATGGGAATGGTCAGTGACCGCCCCTCCCTCCTGCTCTGAGGTGGGGGGGGAATGGAAGTGACCGCCCCTCCCTCCTGATCTGAGGTGGGGGGGGAATGGGAAGTGACCACCCATCCCTCCTGATCTGAGGTGGGGGGGGGGATGGGAAGTGACCGCCCCTCCCTCCTGATCTCAGCTGGGTGGGGGGATGGGCAGTGACCGCCCCTCCCTCCTGATCTCAGCTGGGTGGGGGATGGAAGTGACCGCCCCTCTCTCCTGATCTCAGCTGGGTGGGGGATGGGCAGTGACCGCCCCTCCCTCCTGATCTCAGCGGGGCGGGAATGGGCAGTGACCGCCCCTCCCTCCTGATCTCAGCTGGGGGGGGGGATGGGAAGTGACCGCCCCTCTCTCCTGATCTCAGCTGGGTGGGGGGATGGGCAGTGACCGCCCCTCCCTCCTGATCTCAGCGGGGCGGGAATGGGCAGTGACCGCCCCTCCCTCCTGATCTCAGCTGGGTGGGGGATGGGAATGGGCAGTGACCGCCCCTCCCTCCTGATCTCAGCTGGGTGGGGGGATGGGAATGGGCAGTGACCGCCCCTCCCTCCTGATTCTCAGCGGGGCGGGGGTGGGAATGGGCAGTGACCGCCCCTCCCTCCTGATCTCATCTGGGTGGGGGGATGGGAATGGGCAGTGACCGCCCCTCCCTCCTGATCTCAGCTGGGTGGGGGGATGGGAATGTGCAGTGACCGCCCCTCCCTCCTGATCTCAGCTGGGTGGGAATGGGCAGTGACCGCCCCTCCCTCCTGATCTCATCTGGGTGGGGGGATGGGAATGGGCAGTGACCGCCCCTCCCTTCTGATCTCAGCTGGGTGGGGGGATGGGATTGGGCAGTGACCGCCCCTCCCTCCTGATCTCAGCTGGGCGGGGGGATGGGATTGGGCAGCGACCGCCCCTCCCTCCTGATCTCAGCTGGGTGGGGGGGATGGGAATGGGCAGCGATTACCCCTTCCTCCTGAGCTGAGGTTGGGGGGCGCACCTCATAGGACTTACAGACAAATTGAGGGGGAAGTACTAAGACTGGATCAGATGTACATGGCAACCAATCAGCAAAACTTAGAAAAAGTAAACAGCATAGAATATGATTGCATGTACAGCTGCTCCCCCCCCTCCCCCCAATGTACAGTATAAACCCCAAATCACACATTTTATTGCAGAGTACTAATTATTCTATTTGGTGGCTGCATTGGTTTTCTTTTTAGACGCTTTCATTTTCACCTGGTGATCCTGCCAGCAAGTCTGTTGTTTTTCAACAGAACAAGCTCTCCAGCAGAATGTATCAGACAAACCATTTACCTCTGACATACAATTATAAAGTGTCAGCTGGAGTCTGGCTTCAATGTGTTAGTGTATCTAAATCTGCTACTCCACCTAACCCCCCCCCCCCCCCCCCCCCCCCAGACTGACAATGCAAAGGCTCCCCACTGTGCTCCTTCCTCCAGAGTGGGGGTCCCCTAGTACAGGGAGGTGTGTAACTGGCTGGATCACCAGGTGAAAACGAATGCAGCCGCCACATCTAATGATTGGGAAGATGGAATATATAGGACATGTCTGGGTTTGGGATCGCTTTGTCTGAACAGAGATGTGCGGCTCTCAGTCCTCATCTTCTTCTCTCTGTATTTGCAGCGCTTATCCAGGAACTGCGGAGATCCAGCACACCGTGACCTCAGGCTCCTCCCCTTCGATGACTCAGGCTCCACCCACAGGCTCAGCACTCTTCCTCTGCTGTGCAGCACCTTTTAGAAATGAGCAGCCAGGAAAGGCTTCTAGCACCCCCTACTGGTGACGTGGTCACCGATTCTTGAATTGCACCTTCACACTTGTGAACTGCCACCCCCCCCATCTGTACTAACCCCTCTGTGTCCGTGACATTCCACACCCACCATAACATTCCCTAAGTCCCGCCCCTTCCCCCCCAAAACATACCCTATCCACTGTCTCCTCCCTTCCATATACAACCAAACCCTAGCTCCGCCCCTACGTCATTCCATCTCCTTGTCCCTCGCTCCGCCCATTCTGTCTCCCCCTGCGTCATTCCATCTCCCATCCCTACGTCATTAAATCTCCGCCCCTACATCATTCCGTCTCCCCGGTCCCTCGCTCCGCCCCCACGTCATTCCATCTCCCCATCCCTACGTCATTCCATCTCCGCCCCTACATCATTCCGTCTCCCCCGTCCCTCGCTCCGCCCCACGTCATTCCATCTCCCCATCCCTACGTCATTCCATCTTTGCCCCTACAACATTCCATCTCCCCGTCCCTCACTCCGCCCCTACGTCATTCCATCTCCCCATCCCTACATCATTCCATGTCCGCCCCTACGTCACTCCGTCTCCCCTGTCCCTCGCTCCGCCCCTACGTCACTCCGTCCCTATGTTATTCCATATCCTCATCCCTCGCTGCGCCCCTACATCATCCCATCCTTTGCTTCCCCCCCCCCCCCCCCGGTCCTTTGCGATACCCAACATTATCCTGTCACCTGCATTTTTTTTTCCCCCCCTGCCACATGCTGCAAAGCCACTTGAAACGGGTCGGCAGAGGCTCCAAGCTTCGACCAATAGAATTTTTATGGGATAATTAACGGGTTTAATTTTTTTTATTATTTCTGAATCATTTCAAGTTTTGTACAATTTGTAGCAGAATCGGCTTGGCAGGTTTATAGACGGTGGCGGGTAAAGGCTCTCTATGTGTAATTAGGCGGTTCGGGTCAGACACTGGACGGTTGAAGGGCCCCCGGCGCTGCGCCCGGCGCGGTCAGGAATATTTGATGCCATTATATATATATGTACTGTATGTATATGGGACCTTTTTTTTTTTTTATAACCTGTTTTCTAGAAATAAAACTTTTGCTTCCATTACATCTGCTGAGTGTTTGTCCCTTTATTTCCTGTATATACAGCCGGTACATCCCGGGGTCCCCCAACCCTCCGAGGGGTGAAAATATCACAGTCCACAGATCACTTGGCTGCCATTTGTCGTCTCTCCGCGGCTCGGGCGCGGGCGTCCAGCTCGTCTGTCTGCAGCCCCAGGCGGGCGATCTCGGCCTCCATGGCCTTCAGTCTGGCCTCCATTTCCTCCTCCTTCCGGCGGCTGTTGGCTGCCTGCCGGGAATACTCCAATACCATACAGCCGCCCCCCACCAGGAAGATAATGCCTTCTCCCAGAAGCTCCGCCCCCAGATCCGCTGCCGCTTCCTCATTCAGGGGCTTAATGGCCGCTCCGCGGAATCCCATAATCCTCATCTTCGCCCGCATCTCCACCCAGTGATAAACTGCAAGAAGAAGAGAACACAGAGAGCCCATATATTCATCTCTATAGCTCTGACATAGACCATGGTGGTGTACACATAACACTGAGCCAGTCACATCAGTCTGTACACCACAGGAGCTTACATTCTAATGGGGGGGCAACTACATGGCAAATGAGGTTTATTGTTGGACAATGTAAAGTAATGCACTTGGGGGGTCGAAATACGAGCACAAGTTACCGGCTATGGGGGGTGGGGGGCGGGTTTCTGGGGGTCCGAATAGAGGAAGGACTCAGCAATGACATGCAAAGCCGGAAGAATATTAGCAGGCATTAAAAACGGAATTTACTCCAGAAATAATTCTAAGGGTTGGAGTAGGAGGAGAGGACAGTAGGAGGAGGTGTGGGCGAGAGTAGGCGCTGAGGCTGGAGGGGGCGGGGCACAAGGAAAGGATGAAGGTGGGAGGGGGCGGGGCACAAGGAGAGGGATGGAGGTGGGAGGGGCGGGGCACAAGGAGAGGGATGGAGGTGGGAGGGGGCGGGGCACAAGGAGAGGGATGGAGGTGGGAGGGGGCGGGGCACAAGGAGAGGGATGAAGGTGGGAGGGGGCGGGGCACAAGGAGAGGGATGAAGGTGGGAGGGGGCGGGGTAAAAGGAAAGGATGAAGGTGGGAGGGGGCGGGGCACAAGGAGAGGGATGGAGGTGGGAGGGGCACAAGGAAAGGATGAAGGTGGGAGGCGGCGGGGCACAAGGAAAGGATGAAGGTGGGAGGGGGCGGGGCACAAGGAAAGGATGAAGGTGGGAGGGGGCGGGGCACAAGGAAAGGATGAAGGTGGGAGGGGGCGGGGCACAAGGAGAGGGATGGAGGTGGGAGGGGGCGGGGCACAAGGAGAGGGATGGAGGTGGGAGGGAGCGGGTACAAGGAAGGAGTGGGGGGGGGTGCAAGGAAAGCAGTGGGGGGGGGGGGGGTACAAGGAAAGCAGTGGGGGGGGGGGGGGGTACAAGGAAAGCAGTGGGGGGGTACAAGGAAAGCAGTGGGGGGGGTACAAGGAAAGCAGTGGGGGGGGGGTACAAGGAAAGGAGTGGGGGGGGGGGTACAAGGAAAGGAGTGGGGGGGTACAAGGAAAGCAGGGGGGGGGGTACAAGGAAAGGAGTGGGGGGGGGGGTACAAGGAAAGGAGTGGGGGGGGGGGTACAAGGAAAGGAGTGGGGGGGGGTACAAGGAAAGGAGTGGGGGGTACAAGGAAAGGAGTGGGGGGGGTACAAGGAAAGGAGTGGGGGGGGGGTACAAGGAAAGGAGTGGGGGGGTACAAGGAAAGGAGTGGGGGGGTACAAGGAAAGGGTTGAAGGTGGGAGGGGGTGGGGTACAATTAGAGGGATGAAGGTGGGAGGGGGCGGGGTACAAGGCGAGGATGAAGGTGGGAGGGGGCGGGTACAAGGAGAGGATGAAGGTGGGAGGGGGTGGGGTACAAGGAGAGGGATGAAGGTGGGAGGGGCGGGGTACAATTAGAGGGATGAAGGTGGGAGGGGGCGGGGTACAATTAGAGGGATGAAGGTGGGAGGGGGCGGGGGAGAAGGATGGAGGTGGGAGGGGTACAAGGAAAGGGATGAAGGTGGGAGGGGGCGGGGTACAAGGAGAGGGATGAAGGCGGGAGGGGGCGGGGAGAAGGATGGAGGTGGGAGGGGTACAAGGAAAGGGATGAAGGTGGGAGGGGGCGGGGTACAAGGAGAGGATGAAGGCGGGAGGGGGCGGGGTACAAGGAGAGAGATGGAGGCGGGAGGGGCGGGTACAAGGAGAGGATGAAGGTGGAGGGGGCGGGGTACAAGGAGAGGATGAAGGCGGGAGGGGGCGGGGTACAAGGAGAAGGATGGAGGCGGGAGGGGGCGGGGTACAAGGAGAGGATGAAGGTGGGAGGGGGCGGGGTACAAGGAGAGGATGAAGGCGGGAGGGGGCGGGGTACAAGGAGAGAGATGGAGGCGGGAGGGGGCGGGGGTACAAGGAGAGGATGAAGGTGGGAGGGGGCGGGGTACAAGGAGAGATGAAGGCGGAGGGGGCGGGGTACAAGGAGAAGATGGAGGCGGGAGGGGGCGGGGTACAAGGAGAGGATGAAGGTGGGAGGGGGTGGGGTACAAGGAGAGGGATGGAGGCGGGAGGGGGCGGGTACAAGGAGAGAGATGAAGGTGGGAGGGGGCGGGGTACAAGGAGAGGGATGGAGGCGGAGGGGGCGGGGTACAAGGAGAGAGATGAAGGTGGGAGGGGGCGGGGTACAAGGAGAGGGATGGAGGCGGGAGGGGGCGGGGTACAAGGAGAGGATGAAGGCGGGAGGGGGTGGGGTACAAGGAGAGGATGAAGGTGGGAGGGGGCGGGGTACAAGGAGAGGATGAAGGTGGGAGGGGGCGGGGTACAAGGAGAGGATGAAGGTGGGAGGGGGCGGGGTACAAGGAGAGGATGAAGGCGGGAGGGGGCGGGGCACAAGGAGAGGATGAAGGCGGGAGGGGCGGGGTACAAGGAGAGGATGAAGGTGGGAGGGGGTGGGGTACAATTAGAGGATGAAGGCGGGAGGGGGTGGGGTACAAGGAGAGGATGAAGGTGGGAGGGGGCGGGGTACAAGGAGAGGATGAAGGTGGGAGGGGGCGGGGTACAAGGAGAGGGATGAAGGTGGGAGGGGGCGGGGTACAAGGAGAGGATGGGGCGGGGTCCTGTTGGAGGGGACAATGTGTCACCAATCAAGATGTTGCTCTCAGGTTCAGTAGATTGTGGGTTGGATGAAGACGGGGGGGGGGTTTAGTCACTATAGACAAATATTTTTTGCATATTGGATGGGTAAGGGGGAGGGGTAGACCCTTCTCAGGTGTCCCCATTTGAAGGTTTCCCTCTATTCCTGTGCTGGTGACACCATAACATTTGAGATTTATCTGGTAAGGATGAATCTCCCTGCCGGGGACACAGAGGGATAAAACATGCCAGAGGGTCTCATCCCTCTCCCAACACTAACAAAGAAAAAGTTTACTTTTTTGGTGGGAGGAGCTATTCTTCTGTCTCCCCTCCCACCATACTGGGATCATCTGTGGAATATGCAATGTGTATAAAAGGAGGAGTCAGAGCGAGGTGCGCAGGAGGAGGAGGAGCGAGGTGCGCAGAGGAGGAGGAGCGAGGTGCGCAGAGGAGGTGCGCAGAGGAGGAGCGCAGAGGAGGAGGAGGAGCCAGAGTGAGGTGCGCAGAGGAGGAGGAGGAGCCAGAGCGAGGTGCGCAGAGGAGGAGGAGGAGCCAGAGCGAGGGCGCAGAGGAGGAGGAGGAGCCAGAGCGAGGGGCGCAGAGGAGGAGGAGGAGGAGGAGGAGCCAGAGCGAGGGGCGCAGAGGAGGAGGAGGAGCCAGAGCGAGGGGCGCAGAGGAGGAGGAGGAGCCAGAGCGAGGGCGCAGAGGGAGGAGGAGGAGCCAGAGCGAGGGGCGCAGAGGAGGAGGAGGAGCCAGAGCGAGGGGCGCAGAGGAGGAGGAGGAGCCAGAGCGAGGGGCGCAGAGGAGGAGGAGGAGCCAGAGCGAGGGGCGCAGAGGAGGAGGAGGAGCCAGAGCGAGGGGCGCAGAGGAGGAGGAGCCAGAGCGAGGGGCGCAGAGGAGGAGGAGCCAGAGCGAGGGGCGCAGAGGAGGAGGAGCCAGAGCGAGGGGCGCAGAGGAGGAGGAGCCAGAGCGAGGGGCGCAGAGGAGGAGGAGGAGCCAGAGCGAGGGGCGCAGAGGAGGAGGAGGAGCCAGAGCGAGGGGCGCAGAGGAGGAGGAGCCAGAGCGAGGGGCGCAGAGGAGGAGGAGCCAGGAGCGAGGGGCGCAGAGGAGGAGGAGCCAGAGCGAGGGGCGCAGAGGAGGAGGAGCCAGAGCGAGGGGCGCAGAGGAGGAGGAGCAGAGCGAGGGGCGCAGAGGAGGAGGAGCCAGAGCGAGGGGCGCAGAGGAGGAGGAGCCAGAGCGAGGGGCGCAGAGGAGGAGGAGCCAGAGCGAGGGGCGCAGAGGAGGAGGAGCCAGAGCGAGGGGCGCAGAGGAGGAGGAGTCAGAGCGAGGGCGCAGAGGAGGAGGAGTCAGAGCGAGGGGCGCAGAGGAGGAGGAGTCAGAGCGAGGGGCGCAGAGGAGGAGGAGTCAGAGCGAGGGGCGCAGGGAGGAGGAGTCAGAGCGAGGGGCGCAGAGGAGGAGGAGTCAGAGCGAGGGGCGCAGAGGAGGAGGAGTCAGAGCGAGGGGCGCAGAGGAGGAGGAGTCAGAGCGAGGGGCGCAGAGGAGGAGGAGTCAGAGCGAGGGGCGCAGAGGAGGAGGAGTCAGAGCGAGGGGCGCAGAGGAGGAGGAGTCAGAGCGAGGGGCGCAGAGGAGGAGGAGTCAGAGCGAGGGGCGCAGAGGAGGAGGAGTCAGAGCGAGGGGCGCAGAGGAGGAGGAGTCAGAGCGAGGGGCGCAGAGGAGGCGGAGTCAGAGCGAGGGGCGCAGAGGAGGAGGAGTCAGAGCGAGGGGCGCAGAGGAGGAGGAGTCAGAGCGAGGGGCGCAGAGGAGGAGGAGTCAGAGCGAGGGGCGCAGAGGAGGAGGAGTCAGAGCGAGGGGCGCAGAGGAGGAGGAGTCAGAGCGAGGGGCGCAGAGGAGGAGGAGTCAGAGCGAGGGGCGCAGAGGAGGAGGAGTCAGAGCGAGGGGCGCAGAGGAGGAGGAGTCAGAGCGAGGGGCGCAGAGGAGGAGGAGTCAGAGCGAGGGGCGCAGAGGAGGAGGAGTCAGAGCGAGGGGCGCAGAGGAGGAGGAGTCAGAGCGAGGGGCGCAGAGGAGGAGGAGTCAGAGCGAGGGGCGCAGAGGAGGAGGAGTCAGAGCGAGGGGCGCAGAGGAGGAGGAGTCAGAGCGAGGGGCGCAGAGGAGGAGGAGTCAGAGCGAGGGGCGCAGAGGAGGAGGAGTCAGAGCGAGGGGCGCAGAGGAGGAGGAGTCAGAGCGAGGGGCGCAGAGGAGGAGGAGTCAGAGCGAGGGGCGCAGAGGAGGAGGAGTCAGAGCGAGGGGCGCAGAGGAGGAGGAGTCAGAGCGAGGGGCGCAGAGGAGGAGGAGTCAGAGCGAGGGGCGCAGAGGAGGAGGAGTCAGAGCGAGGGGCGCAGAGGAGGAGGAGTCAGAGCGAGGGGCGCAGAGGAGGAGGAGTCAGAGCGAGGGGCGCAGAGGAGGAGGAGTCAGAGCGAGGGGCGCAGAGGAGGAGGAGTCAGAGCGAGGGGCGCAGAGGAGGAGGAGTCAGAGCGAGGGGCGCAGAGGAGGAGGAGTCAGAGCGAGGGGCGCAGAGGAGGAGGAGGAGGAGTCAGAGCGAGGGGCGCAGAGGAGGAGGAGTCAGAGCGAGGGGCGCAGAGGAGGAGG
The DNA here is from genome assembly GCF_042186555.1 of Aquarana catesbeiana. Taxonomy (NCBI): domain Eukaryota; kingdom Metazoa; phylum Chordata; class Amphibia; order Anura; family Ranidae; genus Aquarana; species Aquarana catesbeiana. The sequence continues at coordinate 2,493,942 of NC_133332.1, forward strand.
AGGAGGAGTCAGAGCGAGGGGCGCAGAGGAGGAGGAGGAGGAGTCAGAGCGAGGGGCGCAGAGGAGGAGGAGGAGGAGTCAGAGCGAGGGGCGCAGAGGAGGAGGAGGAGGAGTCAGAGCGAGGGGCGCAGAGGAGGAGGAGGAGTCAGAGCGAGGGGCGCAGAGGAGGAGGAGGAGGAGTCAGAGCGAGGGGCGCAGAGGAGGAGGAGGAGGAGTCAGAGCGAGGGGCGCAGAGGAGGAGGAGTCAGAGCGAGGGGGGAGGGGGCGCAGAGGAGGGAGGAGTCAGAGCGAGGGGCGCAGAGGAGGAGGAGGAGTCAGAGCGAGGGGCGCAGAGGAGGAGGAGGAGTCAGAGCGAGGGGCGCAGAGGAGGAGGAGGAGTCAGAGCGAGGGGCGCAGAGGAGGAGGAGGAGTCAGAGCGAGGGGCGCAGAGGAGGAGGAGGAGTCAGAGCGAGGGGCGCAGAGGAGGAGGAGCCAGAGCGAGGGGCGCAGAGGAGGAGCCAGAGCGAGGGGCGCAGAGGAGGAGCCAGGGCGAGGGAGGAGGAGGAGCCAGGGCGAGGGAGGCGGAGGAGTCAGGGCGAGGGGCGCAGAGGCGGAGGAGTCAGGGCGAGGGGCGCAGAGGCGGAGGAGTCAGGGCGAGGGGCGCAGAGGCGGAGGAGTCAGGGCGAGGGGCGCAGAGGCGGAGGAGTCAGGGCGAGGGGCGCAGAGGCGAGGAGTCAGGGCGAGGGGCGCAGAGGCGGAGGAGTCAGGGCGAGGGGCGCAGAGGCGGAGGAGTCAGGCGAGGGCGCAGAGGCGGAGGAGTCAGGGCGAGGGGCGCAGAGGCGGAGGAGTCAGAGCGAGGTGCACCGGGTGTGGGGGAGGGGGCGGTAGGTACCCAGGTGGGGGAGGGGGGCGGTAGGTACCCAGGTGGGGGAGGGGGGTACCCAGGTGGGGGGAGGGGGCGGTAGGTACCCAGGTGGGGGAGGGGGCGGTAGGTACCCAGGTGGGGGAGGTAGGCGGTAGGTACCCAGGGTGGGGGAGGGGGGCGGTAGGTACCCAGGTGGGGGAGGGGGGCGGTAGGTACCCAGGTGGGGGAGGTAGGTACCCAGGTGGGGGAGGGGGGCGGTAGGTACCCAGGTGGGGGAGGGGGGCGGTAGGTACCCAGGTGGGGGCGGTAGGTACCCAGGTGGGGGGAGGGGGGTACCCAGGTGGGGGGGAGGGGGGTACCCAGGTGGGGGGAGGGGGGTACCCAGGTGGGGGAGGGGGGTACCCAGGTGGGGGAGGGGGGTACCCAGGTGGGGAGGGGGGCGGTAGGTACCCAGGTGGGGGAGGTAGGTACCCAGGTGGGGGAGGGGGGCGGTAGGTACCCAGGTGGGGGAGGGGGGCGGTAGGTACCCAGGTGGGGGAGGTAGGTACCCAGGTGGGGGAGGGGGCGGTAGGTACCCAGGTGGGGGAGGTAGGTACCCAGGTGGGGAGGGGGGCGGTAGGTACCCAGGTGGGGGAGGGGGCGGTAGGTACCCAGGTGGGGGAGGGGGCGGTAGGTCCCCAGGTGGGGGAGGGGGCGGTAGGTACCCAGGTGGGGGAGGTAGGTACCCAGGTGGGGGAGGTAGGTACCCAGGTGGGGGAGGTAGGTACCCAGGTGGGGGCGGTAGGTCCCCAGGTGGGGGAGGGGGGCGGTAGGTCCCCAGGTGGGGGAGGGGGCGGTAGGTCCCCAGGTGGGGGAGGGGGCGGTAGGTCCCCAGGTGGGGGAGGGGGCGGTAGGTCCCCAGGTGGGGAGGGGGCGGTAGGTACCCAGGTGGGGGAGGTAGGTACCCAGGTGGGGGGAGGGGGGCGGTAGGTACCCAGGTGGGGGAGGGGGCGGTAGGTACCCAGGTGGGGGAGGTAGGTACCAGGTGGGGGAGGGGGCGGTAGGTACCCAGGTGGGGGAGGGGCGGTAGGTACCCAGGTGGGGGAGGGGGCGGTAGGTACCCAGGTGGGGGAGGTAGGTACCCAGGTGGGGGAGGGGCGGTGGGTACCCAGGTGGGGGAGGGGGCGGTGGGTACCCAGGTGGGGGAGGTAGGTACCCAGGTGGGGGAGGGGGCGGTAGGTCCCCAGGTGGGGGAGGGGGCGGTAGGTACCCAGGTGGGGGAGGTAGGTCCCCAGGTGGGGGAGGGGGCGGTAGGTCCCCAGGTGGGGGAGGGGGCGGTAGGTCCCCAGGTGGGGGAGGGGGCGGTAGGTCCCCAGGTGGGGGAGGGGGGCGGTAGGTCCCCAGGTGGGGGAGGGGGCGGTAGGTCCCCAGGTGGGGGAGGGGGCGGTAGGTACCCAGGTGGGGGAGGTAGGTACCCAGGTGGGGGGAGGGGGGCGGTAGGTACCCAGGTGGGGGAGGGGCGGTAGGTACCCAGGTGGGGGAGGGGGCGGTAGGTACCCAGGTGGGGGGAGGTAGGTACCCAGGTGGGGGAGGGGGCGGTAGGTACCCAGGTGGGGGAGGTAGGTACCCAGGTGGGGGAGGGGGGCGGTAGGTACCCAGGTGGGGGAGGGGGGCGGTAGGTACCCAGGTGGGGGAGGGGGGAGGTAGGTACCCAGGTGGGGGAGGGGGCGGTAGGTACCCAGGTGGGGGAGGGGCGGTAGGTACCCAGGTGGGGGAGGGGGGGCGGTAGGTACCCAGGTGGGGGAGGGGGGCGGTAGGTACCCAGGTGGGGGAGGTAGGTACCCAGGTGGGGGAGGGGGCGGTAGGTACCAGGTGGGGGAGGGGGCGGTAGGTACCAGGTGGGGGAGGGGGGCGGTAGGTACCCAGGTGGGGGAGGGGGGCGGTAGGTACCCAGGTGGGGGAGGGGCAGTAGGTACCCAAGTGGGGAGGGGGCGGTAGGTACCCAGGTGGGGGAGGTAGGTACCCAGGTGGGGGAGAGGGGCGGTAGGTACCCAGGTGGGGGAGGGGGCGGTAGGTACCCAGGTGGGGGAGGTAGGTACCCAGGTGGGGGAGGGGGCGGTAGGTACCCAGGTGGGGGAGGGGGCGGTAGGTCCCCAGGTGGGGGAGGGGGCGGTAGGTCCCCAGGTGGGGGAGGGGGCGGTAGGTCCCCAGGTGGGGGAGGGGGCGGTAGGTCCCCAGGTGGGGGAGGGGGCGGTAGGTCCCCAGGTGGGGGAGGGGGGCGGTAGGTCCCCAGGTGGGGGAGGGGGCGGTAGGTACCCAGGTGGGGGAGGGGGCGGTAGGTACCCAGGTGGGGGCGGTAGGTACCCAGGTGGGGGCGGTAGGTACCCAGGTGGGGGCGGTAGGTACCCAGGTGGGGAGGGGGCGGTAGGTACCCAGGTGGGGGCAGGGGGCGGTAGGTACCCAGGTGGGGGAGGGGCGGTAGGTACCCAGGTGGGGGAGGGGCGGTAGGTACCCAGGTGGGGGAGGTAGGTACCCAGGTGGGGGAGGGGGCGGTAGGTACCCAGGTGGGGGAGGTAGGTACCCAGGTGGGGGAGGGGGCGGTAGGTACCCAGGTGGGGGAGGGGGCGGTAGGTACCCAGGTGGGGGAGGGGGCGGTAGGTACCCAGGTGGGGGAGGTAGGTACCCAGGTCGGGGGGAGGGGGCGGTAGGTACCCAGGTGGGGGAGGGGGCGGTAGGTACCCAGGTGGGGGAGGTAGGTACCCAGTGGGGGAGGGGCGGTAGGTACCCAGGTGGGGGAGGGGGCGGTAGGTACCCAGGTGGGGGAGGTAGGTACCCAGGTGGAGGAGGGGGCGGTAGGTACCCATATGGTGTAGGTAGGTAGTCGCGGACCACACACAGGGTGACCTCTCTCAGCAGTCATGTGAGTTGCCGCCTTAAGAAGTCGCGCTGTGATTGGCCCGCTCGGTCGCAGCCTTGCCTCCTATTGGTCAGCCCCCCGGTAGTCCCGCCCCATTAAAGCGGCGTCCCCGGAGTCACACTCACACTGGGCGGGCGGGAGACAGATGTAGGTCCGGAAGAATTCGCTCCGGCGGGCCCCCGCCTTGATCCGGTTGGCCAGCGGTTTACTGATCTGCCGGACCCCGAGATACAGGAGCTTGGCTATGGGAAAGGCGCCCACCACCATCTTCAGTGACGTCACATACCGGTCCTCCACCTCCTATACGCCGTGCGTCATGACGTCTATGACCGCTCTGCTGAGACCCCGCCCATTGCGCGACACAGACGTCTGCCGGCACCACGTGACTTACTGACAGCGAAAAAGGCGGGAAGGAGATGAATGGGCGGGGCCTGAGTTTTGTATCCATCCAATTGTGAGATTTACACTGCTCTGTCACCCTCCTCCATGTACAACTCCCACAGTGTGTAAGAGGCTGAGACATTATTGTGTGCTGATAGGGAAATCTATTTTTCCTTCTAAATAGAGAACTATATGTCACTTCCTGTGTGTAGACACTCCTGATATCGGGACACTTCCTGTGTGTAGACACTCCTGATATCGGACACTTCCTGTGTGTAGACACTCCTGATATCGGGACACTTCCTGTGTGTAGACACTCCTGATATCGGACACTTCCTGTGTGTAGACACTCCTGATATCGGACACTTCCTGTGTGTAGACACTCCTGATATCGGGACACTTCCTGTGTGTAGACACTCCTGATATCGGTTCACTTCCTGTGTGTAGACACTCCTGATATCGGGACACTTCCTGTGTGTAGACACTCCTGATATCGGGACACTTCCTGTGTGTAGACACTCCTGATATCGGACACTTCCTGTGTGTAGACACTCCTGATATCGGGACACTTCCTGTGTGTAGACACTCCTGATATCGGGACACTTCCTGTGTGTAGACACTCCTGATATCGGTTCACTTCCTGTGTGTAGACACTCCTGATATCGGACACTTCCTGTGTGTAGACACTCCTGATATCGGGACACTTCCTGTGTGTAGACACTCCTGATATCGGTTCACTTCCTGTGTGTAGACACTCCTGATATCGGGACACTTCCTGTGTGTAGACACTCCTGATATCGGGACACTTCCTGTGTGTAGACACTCCTGATATCGGTTCACTTCCTGTGTGTAGACACTCCTGATATCGGGACACTTCCTGTGTGTAGACACTCCTGATATCGGGACACTTCCTGTGTCCAGACACCCCTGATATCGGGACACTTCCTGTGTCCAGACACCCCTGATATCGGGACACTTCCTGTGTGTAGACACTCCTGATATCGGACACTTCCTGTGACCAGACACTCCTGATATCGGTTCACTTCCTGTGTGTAGACACTCCTGATATCGGGGCACTTCCTGTGTGTAGACACTCCTGATATCGGGACACTTCCTGTGTGTAGACACTCCTGATATCGGTTCACTTCCTGTGTGTAGACACTCCTGATATCGGGACACTTCCTGTGTGTAGACACTCCTGATATCGGACACTTCCTGTGTGTAGACACTCCTGATATCGGACACTTCCTGTGTGTAGACACTCCTGATATCGGACACTTCCTGTGTGTAGACACTCCTGATATCGGGACACTTCCTGTGTCCAGACACCCCTGATATCGGGACACTTCCTGTGTGTAGACACTCCTGATATCGGGACACTTCCTGTGTGTAGACACTCCTGATATCGGGACACTTCCTGTGTGTAGACACTCCTGATATCGGGACACTTCTTGTGTCCAGACACTCCTGATATCGGGACACTTCCTGTGTCCAGACACTCCTGATATCGGGACACTTCCTGTGTGTAGACACTCCTGATATCGGGACACTTCCTGTGTGTAGACACTCCTGATATCGGGACACTTCCTGTGTGTAGACACTCCTGATATCGGACACTTCCTGTGTGTAGACACTCCTGATATCGGGACACTTCCTGTGTCCAGACACTCCTGATATCGGGACACTTCCTGTGTGTAGACACTCCTGATATCGAGACACTTCCTGTGTCCAGACACTCCTGATATCGAGACACTTCCTGTGTCCAGACACTCCTGATATCGGGACACTTCCTGTGTGTAGACACTCCTGATATCGGGACACTTCCTGTGTGTAGACACTCCTGATATCGGGACACTTCCTGTGTGTAGACACTCCTGATATCGGGACACTTCCTGTGTGTAGACACTCCTGATATCGGGACACTTCCTGTGTGTAGACACTCCTGATATCGGGACACTTCCTGTGTGTAGACACTCCTGATATCGGGACACTTCCTGTGTGTAGACACTCCTGATATCGGGACACTTCCTGTGTGTAGACACTCCTGATATCGGGGCACTTCCTGTGACCAGACACTCCTGATATCGGGGCACTTCCTGTGTGTAGACACTCCTGATATCGGGACACTTCCTGTGTGTAGACACTCCTGATATCGGTTCACTTCCTGTGTGTAGACACTCCTGATATCGATTCACTTCCTGTGTGTAGACACTCCTGATATCGGGACACTTCCTGTGTGTAGACACTCCTGATATCAGGACACTTCCTGTGTGTAGACACTCCTGATATCGGGACACTTCCTGTGTGGGGACACTTCCTGTGTCCAGACACTCCTGATATCGGGACACTTCCTGTGTGTAGACACTCCTGATATCGGGACACTTCCTGTGTGTAGACACTCCTGATTTCGGGTCACTTCCTGTGTGTAGACACTCCTGATATCGGGACACTTCCTGTGTGCAGACACTCCTGATATCGGGACACTTCCTGTGTGTAGACACTCCTGATATCGGGACACTTCCTGTGTGTAGACACTCCTGATATCGGGACACTTCCTGTGTGTAGACACTCCTGATATCGGGACACTTCCTGTGTTCAGACACTCCTGATATCGGGACACTTCCTGTGTGTAGACACTCCTGATATCGGGACACTTCCTGTGTGTAGACACTCCTGATATCGGGACACTTCCTGTGTGTAGACACTCCTGATATCGGGACACTTCCTGTGTGTAGACACTCCTGATATCGGGACACTTCCTGTGTGTAGACACTCCTGATATCGGGACACTTCCTGTGTGCAGACACTCCTGATATCGGGACACTTCTTGTGTGTAGATACTCCTGATATCGGGTCACTTCCTGTGTGTAGACACTCCTGATATCGGGACACTTCCTGTGTGCAGACACCCCTGATATCGGGACACTTCCTGTGTGTAGACACTCCTGATATCGGGACACTTCCTGTGTCCAGACACTCCTGATATCGGGACACTTCCTGTGTCCAGACACTCCTGATATCGGGACACTTCCTGTGTCCAGACACTCCTGATATCGGGACACTTCCTGTGTGTAGACACTCCTGATATCGGGACACTTCCTGTGTGTAGACACTCCTGATATCGGGACACTTCCTGTGTGTAGACACTCCTGATATCGGTTCACTTCCTGTGTGTAGACACTCCTGATATCGGGACACTTCCTGTGTCCAGACACTCCTGATATCGGGACACTTCCTGTGTGTAGACACTCCTGATATCGGGACACTTCCTGTGTGTAGACACTCCTGATATCGGGACACTTCCTGTGTGTAGACACTCCTGATATCGGGACACTTCCTGTGTGTAGACACTCCTGATATCGGGACACTTCCTGTGTGTAGACACTCCTGATATCGGGACACTTCCTGTGTGTAGACACTCCTGATATCGGTTCACTTCCTGTGTGTAGACACTCCTGATATCGGGACACTTCCTGTGTCCAGACACTCCTGATATCGGGACACTTCCTGTGTGTAGACACTCCTGATATCGGGACACTTCCTGTGTGTAGACACTCCTGATATCGGGACACTTCCTGTGTGTAGACACTCCTGATATCGGGACACTTCCTGTGTGTAGACACTCCTGATATCGGGACACTTCCTGTGTGTAGACACTCCTGATATCGGGACACTTCCTGTGTGTAGACACTCCTGATATCGGGACACTTCCTGTGTGTAGACACTCCTGATATCGGGGCACTTCCTGTGACCAGACACTCCTGATATCGGTTCACTTCCTGTGTGTAGACACTGCTGATATCGGGACACTTCCTGTGTGTAGACACTCCTGATTTCGGGTCACTTCCTGTGTTCAGACACTCCTGATATCCGGACACTTCCTGTGTGTAGACACTCCTGATATCGGACACTTCCTGTGTGTAGACACTCCTGATATCGGACACTTCCTGTGTGTAGACACTCCTGATATCGGGACACTTCCTGTGTGTAGACACTCCTGATACCGGACACTTCCTGTGTGTAGACACTCCTGATATCGGACACTTCCTGTGTGTAGTGATAAGTGCAGTTTTCAACTTAACTGCTTCTAGTTTATATTGCTTTGCCAAATTTAGCTCTATTAAAGAAGTAAGACACAGAATCAGAAAGTTTCTGTATATCAACTCCGAGCCTTAAAGGTCCCGTACTATTAACTGAACTTGTCGGCTCTTTATTGGGGCTTTTTATAGACTGGTTACAGGATCGCATATTTCAACAAATTTCCATATAAGGTAACAAGCAGTATAATTTCAACATACATGACGCTGGACACATCTGGAAAGACTTAAACTACGTCTTACAACTGACACGCACATATTATACATAAAATGAAAAACAACTTAAGTAGAACTCCAACCTATTATTTCCAACCTTATCAATTTCCCCCTTTGACATCATCCCCTCCACGATTCTGGGTCCTTGCAAACAAGTGAACAGCCGATACTTCAAAGAGTACTATCCCTGACCGCGGGTTGTCAGAGGAGGATAAGTCTTCTTTATTTACCCTCATCCCTCAAATCCATACCAGCATCTTATAAGCAAAGAGAATAGAAAAGGGGTGATGTCAAGTTACCCTTTTTGTCATTGGAGTTCCTAATACCTTTCTCTTTCCATTCTATCTGTTCATACCTTAATCTTCCTATATAAGCAACAGTTTATCACGGTAAGCAGTACAAAAACTAAAATTAGAATAAGTATCGGATTGAGCATCCAATTAAAAATTGCCGTAGCAGTGGGTGACCATCCAGCAAATACATCATACCAATGATGTGTTGTTTCATCTCTTATTTGTGAGGATAAATGTATTAATTTCCCTTTATCTATAACCGCAGATATTAGATTATTTTGAAGGGTATGTTCTTGTGTCTCTATGTGTTTTCTAAGTATTTCGGACTCATTTAAGATTTGCTGTAAGGGCTCTAATGATATTATAAAAGGAGTAGTATCAGTAAGATTATCTACCGTCCATTCTAGATTAAATATTCTATGTGCATCTGGTTCAAAAAGGAAAGTGTCATTTTGCCATTTAAGCATTTTAACATTCTTTACGCATCCTGAAAAAGGGGCCGTTTTATTTAAACTTTCCATAGTTTCCTGATCATTTGTGACTAAACAAATATGTTGTGTTCCTATCTCCATAAATCTGTTTCCTACACCTGCTGGTAGTCTCTGAAACTTACATATGTTAGATTGATGTTTCAATAAGCAAGGTTCATAGACTGGAGAACTTCTTCCACAGACTATTCCCTTATTAGTTTTAGCACATAGACTTAGATCATGAGTCATGTTTTGTGTATCTACATAGTGTCCATAAATCTCAGGATACCAAAATTCAGGTAGATCCTTTCCTATCAGGAGTGGCATCACTATTAACTTACACATTACCTGGACCTCCTCCACTTTGTATACATCAAACCTTCCAGCACACCATCTTTCCTCACATTCAACTTCTTTTCCTGGTACTTCAAACCATGTACTTTCTAAATTTAAACCCTTGAAATAGTTCATCCAAGTGCGATAATTCCCTAATCGTAGCTCATCTCGAGCTCTATTAATTTGAATGTGATAAGATAGTGTAGAAAAAGCACATTGAGTAATGTTTATGAACTCCTGATTTTCTTTCCACAACTCCAGACTGGCTAGTGCTGTGTGATTAACCATAATATTGAGATATTTAGTTAATTGTACCTGGCTAATTTGTGTTTCGAATGTTGTAGGTAACCATTTGCTTGTAATTATTAAACTATCAGCTATGTGACTTCCTGCACGGTTCCACTTATTTTGTATCATTTCCATCTGTATCCCATTCATTATTCCCATTCCAGTTCCTGCAGCTCCCAGAACTGTATCATACCATTCTCGGCGATACCTACATTCTGGTAGCTGGGGAAAAGTTACATTAAATTTGATTTTTGTTTTCTGTTGTGATACCGAAACATTTATGCAAGATCTAGGAATAGGAGTTAATACAGAGGATTCGAAGATGGTGGGTAGAGCGTCTTCTATCTTTATATTGAAACCATAATGTTGCCATTGTATATATCCTCCTGTTGTGTTTTCCCATTTCCTTACTGGTACAAAATACCATGCTGTACAAATATAAGTTGCAGATTGATTGGTACTAAGAGGACCTATTAGATTGAATTGCCCACTTCCCCTTGCTGGTCTAGGACCTTTTCCCTTCTGTGCTATCTCGTATTCTTTTGAATTCGGAGTTCTAAGTAACTGTAGTAATTTGTCTTTTACTTCTCTCCATGTTTCAGATGGACCTAACTTATGACATTTATGTGGTGTGTTATTAAAGGGCCATGTTAAATTGTCCCTCCAATGGAAAGTTATGTTTACTTGTGCTTGTGATTTAGCTTTTATCCACACTACTGGTGATTCCATATTCTGCATCATATAAAAAGGACCCTCCTGTCCTGACACCGTGAAATTTCCTACCGTATACCATTCGTAGTAAGGATATTGTGTTATACTCTTATCCTGATTTACCCATCTAAGATCAGTACTATTTTCATGAACTGTTACATTGATACCCGGAGTCCATGTATAAACAAACATTTGAAAACATTCAAGCACTATTATCATAGTTAGAAGGATCTTCATTCTGTTTCTCTCGGTTCAAGACTCTTTTTGCAGTGTGATGCGTGGATCCAGGCTGCTTTTCCTTCCAATTTCACTGAAGTGGCTGTGGTCAAAAGCACTTGATAAGGACCTTCAAATCTAGGTTCCAATGTCTTTCTTGTGTGTTTCTTAACATATACATAATCTCCTGGTAGCAGTGTATGTGTACCTGCTATTGAGTTAGGGTCTGGAAGAGAAGAATACACACTTTTGTGGATCTTAGTTAGACGTTGTTGTAATTGTATCACATATGCAGTCAAACTATCACATTGCAATTGCATACTCTGTGGAAAGTATAGACCTAATCTAGGTGCATTCCCAAAAAGTATTTCATATGGGGATAATCCTGTTTTCCCTGTTGGAGTGTATCTTATAGAGAACAAAGCCAAAGGCAGGCATTCTGGCCATGGCTTGTTTAACTCTTGCATGGCTTTTTGTATTTTCAACTTTATTGTCCCATTTACTCTTTCCACTGATCCTGAACTCTGTGGATGATAAGGGGTGTGGAAACTTTGTTGAACTCCTAACATGGTCATCACATTCTGCATGATTTCTCCTGTAAAGTGTGTCCCCCTATCTGATTCTATAGTTTCAGGAAGACCAAACCTAGGTATTAACTCAGTGATCAGTTTCTTGGCTGTGGCTTTTGCTGTGGCTGATTTTACTGGATAGCTTTCGGGCCAACCCGAGAATAAATCGATACACACGAGGACAAATTCAAAGGGGCCGCTCTTAGGCATTTGTATGTAGTCAATTTGCAGTCTCTGGAAGGGGTATTGGGCCCGAACCTGGTGTTTCCGTGGGGTTTTTACTCTCTGTCCTGGGTTATTCAGGAGACAGATTTGGCAGGCTGCACAGTAGTTTCTTGCAGTGCTACTGAATCCAGGGGCGAGCCATCCTTGGTTCACAATCCTATACATGGAATTGGAACTGACGTGTGTGGGTAGGTGAACTGCCGCTGCCATTGCTGGGTACAGAGAGGCAGGCAGGCATACTTTGCCTCCTTCCCTCCATACATTGTCAAGGTCTGGTGCTGCTCCCATTCTGACCCACTTATCTTTCTCGCTCTCCCCTGCTTGCTCCTGTAATTTACTCAGCTGCTGCCATGTTGGTTCTGGGATACTCACCTCTACCGCTGCTAAGGTCTCAGGGCTTCCTTCCCCTAGAGCTGCCTGTTTTGCAGTCAAATCTGCAAATGCATTTCCTTTTGCCTCAATTGTTTTTGCGCTCGTGTGTGCCGCGATCTTCATAATGGCCACTCGTTTAACCTTTTGAAGATTGTTCAGGACTCTCTTAATCCCTTCTCCATGTTTTACAGGTGTACCTGCTGCTGTCAGATAACCTCTAGCCTTCCATATATGGCCATAATCGTGTGCTACGCCATAAACGTAGGCAGAGTCAGTGTAAATATTCCCTTCTCGTCCTTTTAAGTATTCTAGGGCTTGTTCTAAAGCTTTTAATTCTGCTTCTTGTGCTGACATGTGGGCTGGTAAGGGCTGTGCGTCAATCACCTGTGTATCAGTCACTACGGCATACCCTGTGTGATATTTACCCTTGTCATCAGCAAACCTGCTGCCATCTATGTACAAAGTGTGCTCAGCGTTTAAAATTGGTGTATCTGTAACATGTGGGAATCCCATTGTTTCCTGTTCCATGAGCTGAAAACAATCGTGCTCATCTATCTCTTTAAACAGAAGGGTGTCAGTTTCCTCATCTCCTTCCTTATTAGCACTATTATTCCCCCTTGCCAAATCTGGTGACTGAAGAGGCAAAAAGGTGGCCAAATTTAAGGTTGTACAGCGCTGAAAAGTGACATTTGGAGGTAAGAGTAAAGTACACTGTAACCTTAATTGCCTAGCCATGGAAATGTGTTTGGGCTGTACTTGAGACAAGATTGCATGTATGTCATGTGTGGTATGCACTACAACCGGATTGTCTAGAACAATCTCTGATGACTTATCTAGGATTATCGACACCGCTGCTACCGCCCGTACACATGACGGTGAACCTCTGGACACTGGATCTAATGCTGCTGAAAAGTAAGCAACGGGTCTTTGTTTTACATGTGCCTGTGTCAAAACACCTGTGGCGTGTCCAGTGATTTCAGCAATGTACAAATGAAATGTCTTGGTGTAATCTGGAATACCAATAGCCGGGGCAGAAATCAATAACCTTTTCAAAGTGACAAACGACTCATAAGCTACTTCTGTAAGCATATACGGTACAATTTTCAAACAATCGTATAATGGCTGCATCAAAGCGCTAGCATGTGGTATCCATTGTCTACAATATGACACAATACCTAAAAACATACGCAATTGTTTGAAATTCCGTGGGGGTAACATTCCCTTTATCACTTGAACCCTCTCCTCAGTGAGATGTCTTGTACCCTGTGATATACAATGTCCCAAAAAGATAACTTTTTTCTGACACACTTGCAACTTTTTCTTATTAACCTTGCAACCTTTTTCTGCCAAAAATCGCAACAAATTAAGGGTGGTAGCCAAACAAGTTTCCTTGTCTGGGCAGCATAACAATAAATCATCCACATATTGTAACAACACACAGGAATCTGGTGGTACCCATTCTCCCAACACCGTTTGCAATGCTTGCGAATACAAGGTAGGTGAATGCGCCATACCCTGAGGTAGGCGTGTCCAGGTTAGTTGTCGATTTTTGAGGGAAAATGCGAACCATGGTTGGCATTCTTCCGCAAGCGGGACGGAAAAGAAAGCGTTGGCCAAATCTATAACCGTAAAGTACATACTGGTTGATGGTATTTGTGACAATAACGTATGTGGATTGGGTACTAAAGGTGTCATCGGGGCTAGTATTTTGTTGACTGCTCTGAGGTCTTGGACCATTCTGTACTTAACCGGACTACCGGCTACTGTTTTCTTTTTAACCGGATACAAAGGAGTATTCGCCGGTGATTTTACCTCTTTTAGAGCTCCACTTTTTAACAAGGATTGGACCTGCATTTCTATGGCTGCCTCTTGGGGTGCACTGAGTGGATACTGTTTTTGTTGGGGAAGCACTGCTCCTGGAATCAGCTGTAGGGTAACCGGAGGTATGGGCAAAAGTCCAACATCAGCTGGATGTTTCTCCCATAGTTCTTCCGGAAGGGATGACAAGATCTGATCCAAATCTGGAGGAGATGGACCGGACAGTTCCGATTCCTCCTCCAGGTATTGTATCAGGTTACACATCTCCATGTGTTCTTGATTATCCCCTATAGCTAAGGTGACAGTACCATCTGGGTGATAGGTAATGTTAGCTCCTATTTTCTGCAAAATGTCAGCTCCTAGCAAATTAGTGGGGGCTCCTCTAGATACCAGAAAACGTGAAAGGAACATGTGGTTCCCTATTTTAACTTTTAGAGGTTTTGTCAGCGGGGCGTCGGCTAAAATGCCATCATATCCAGTTATCAATATAGTGTCAGGTGATTCTTGCTCAGGGAGTAGTTCAGAATCAGAAAGTAACGAGCGTGAAGCTCCTGTGTCAACTAAACAAGAAATTTTCTTATTACCAACCGTTATAGTGGTCTTAAGCATCTTTGTTTTGGATCTTTCTAAAACCGGGGCGAGTCATGCCCGTGGATCATCTCCCTGTCGCCTTATGTCACCATTATTGTTGTTGCCCCTGGGCTGGTTTCTTCTCTGATTAACTGGAGAATCAACACCTTCATCTCCTTCATCCCTTATTCTTTTCCTGCAGTGGCGTCTGATGTGACCAATCTTGTTACAGTAGTAACAGATAAGGGGTTTGCGAGAGGAACCTCTACCTTGCTCTTGGGGACCCACAATCGCATTGATTGCATGATGTTTCCTCCCTTTGGTTTCTGCTAAGTCCGCCTCTATGCCTTGTGCCTTCTGTAACAACGACCCTCTATCTCTAATTGCCCTCCATTCTGGTGTGCAGGCTTTCAGTCTTTCACTTATCTGTGGATTTAATCCTTCCATAAACTGTCTATTGAAGGCTCGGATCGTGACTGGCAGAGCCAAATCCAATCCCTCATCTGCCATCATACTTTCCATAGATAAGTAAAATTCTGATACAGTCTGTCCTGGCATTTGTTTCATGGGTGATATGGACCCCCTCTCCTGTTGTTTTGTCTGACAGAAAGCTTCTAATCTAACAATAAAAGGGGCCCTTGAGTCTATGTGTCTGACATGTCCTGCCTCTAGATTGCCATCCCCGTCAGCTCGGTCTGCAGGTCGGTGCGGACCTATTTCAGTCATAAACTGGTTAAACAGGGTCAGAGTCATTTTGTGTCTGCATAAATCCTCCCCATCCTGCCAGGTTGCTTCATGTGTATTCATTAACTGTGTCACAAATCTACAGAAAGCAGCTGGCTTTGCTACCGGGTCTGGGGCGCTCTGTATTAATGCCATAAGAGTGTCTGCTGACCAAGGCTTCCAAGTCCTTATTTGCATCCTACGAGTAATAGTAGGTGGGGCGTTTGGATGGGCTGCTTGTCCAAATTCTGGATTATTTACCTGTACAATGCGTGTATCAGTGCGTACGGGGGCTACAGTTTCTGAATGAGGTTTTTGTGCCCCACAATGCACACATTCTATTGCCCATTCTGGATTCTGTGTTCCACAAACCTGACAAACCCATCCTCTCCCCTCAAGTACAGGATATAACCCTGGCTTATGCGAATTTTGCTCTATGTCAGTATATGGGGGTGGGATGGTTGAACTAAGATTATTTAAAATTTCAACATTTTTTGTTCTTCTATCTTTCATATCCCAACCATCACAATCTGGATTATATTTCCACCCCTCTTCTTTCGCTCTATTTGAGACCTTAATTAAGCATTGAACCTGACGCATCCATTGCTTCTCTAACACCTCTCCTTGTCTGTCCCTTTTTATTTCACTCCATACATCCGGGTCTAAACCCGCTGCTCCTTTCACCTTAAATTTACGAAGGACATCCTTTAAGTCCCGCGCTTCATCTTTCCCATAGATGTTTTTAATTATCTGTGGCACCGTATAATGCGCCACAATTCCCTGACGGGGTTTCGTGTTCTGCTGGCCCATTCTGACAGTCCGTGCCTAGGTAGCGTGTGGGACACTTAGTGTACAATACAAAATACTAAAAAAGCTACACTAGTTCCTCGTTGCCTTCCTCCTAGGGTGCCAGAATACTAAAAACCTCTCCAGGATGAGATTTCTGAAATCGAATTACTTTATATGCTAGCCAACTGACAAATATTATGACCAGACTGACAGCTACAACATATACAAGCATTCCTTTAAGTGACCAGGTAACCGACTAGATCTCCGGGCTTATGGAGACCTCATTCCCCCTGTATCTGGGAATCCCTCTCATACACTCTTATCCCTGCTTTATGGAGCAGACAGGGCTTATACTTTCAACCCGTCTATGGTTTATGAATTAAATTGAATATCAAACTTAAGCGGCAGACCCCCAAAGTCCTCTTGCGAGGTTAAGGACGCATTCTACTGCTCATTGGGATGATATTCTTTCAATTCATACCAACCTAGGCAAGGCTCATTCACTTTCTCAACAAGACAGACAAACAACAAACAACAATTAATTCCAGCAATATAAACCACAATATGCAGTAATTCTAGACTCACCACTACAGAGGCTGGTGTTTTAAAACCAGGAGAACCATAACTGACAGAACGGATAGGCACAAATCAGGGGAGCACAGAATATAAGAAAAATAAAGCTTTTTCTTACCTGGCCAGGTTTTTCAATCTGTGGTTCCCGGAATGCCTGTGCTTTTGTTCCGTCAGTCCAATTCATCCACCTCTTGAAGTTTCATCGGTGTGTCCCTGTTCGGGCGCCAGAAATGATAAGTGCAGTTTTCAACTTAACTGCTTCTAGTTTATATTGCTTTGCCAAATTTAGCTCTATTAAAGAAGTAAGACACAGAATCAGAAAGTTTCTGTATATCAACTCCGAGCCTTAAAGGTCCCGTACTATTAACTGAACTTGTCGGCTCTTTATTGGGGCTTTTTATAGACTGGTTACAGGATCGCATATTTCAACAAATTTCCATATAAGGTAACAAGCAGTATAATTTCAACATACATGACGCTGGACACATCTGGAAAGACTTAAACTACGTCTTACAACTGACACGCACATATTATACATAAAATGAAAAACAACTTAAGTAGAACTCCAACCTATTATTTCCAACCTTATCAGTAGACACTCCTGATATCGGACACTTCCTGTGTGTAGACACTCCTGATATCGGACACTTCCTGTGTGTAGACACTCCTGATATCGGGACACTTCCTGTGTGTAGACACTCCTGATATCGGACACTTCCTGTGTGTAGACACTCCTGATATCGGACACTTCCTGTGTGTAGACACTCCTGATATCGGGACACTTCCTGTGTGTAGACACTCCTGATATCGGGACACTTCCTGTGTCCAGACACTCCTGATATCGGGACACTTCCTGTGTCCAGACACTCCTGATATCGGGACACTTCCTGTGTGTAGACACTCTTGATATCGGGACACTTCCTGTGTGTAGACACTCCTGATATCGGGACACTTCCTGTGTGTAGACACTCCTGATATCGGACACTTCCTGTGTGTAGACACTCCTGATATCGGACACTTCCTGTGTGTAGACACTCCTGATATCGGGACACTTCCTGTGTGTAGACACTCCTGATATCGGGACACTTCCTGTGTGTAGACACTCCTGATATCGGGACACTTCCTGTGTCTAGACACTCCTGATATCGGGACACTTCCTGTGTGTAGACACTCCTGATATCGGACACTTCCTGTGTGTAGACACTCCTGATATCGGGACACTTCCTGTGTGTAGACACTCCTGATATCGGACACTTCCTGTGTGTAGACACTCCTGATATCGGGACACTTCCTGTGTGTAGACACTCCTGATATCGGACACTTCCTGTGTGTAGACACTCCTGATATCGGACACTTCCTGTGTGTAGACACTCCTGATATCGGGACACTTCCTGTGTGTAGACACTCCTGATATCGGTTCACTTCCTGTGTGTAGACACTCCTGATATCGGGACACTTCCTGTGTGTAGACACTCCTGATATCGGGACACTTCCTGTGTGTAGACACTCCTGATATCGGGACACTTCCTGTGTGTAGACACTCCTGATATCGGTTCACTTCCTGTGTGTAGACACTCCTGATATCGGACACTTCCTGTGTGTAGACACTCCTGATATCGGGACACTTCCTGTGTGTAGACACTCCTGATATCGGTTCACTTCCTGTGTGTAGACACTCCTGATATCGGGACACTTCCTGTGTGTAGACACTCCTGATATCGGGACACTTCCTGTGTGTAGACACTCCTGATATCGGTTCACTTCCTGTGTGTAGACACTCCTGATATCGGGACACTTCCTGTGTGTAGACACTCCTGATATCGGGACACTTCCTGTGTCCAGACACCCCTGATATCGGGACACTTCCTGTGTCCAGACACCCCTGATATCGGGACACTTCCTGTGTGTAGACACTCCTGATATCGGACACTTCCTGTGACCAGACACTCCTGATATCGGTTCACTTCCTGTGTGTAGACACTCCTGATATCGGGGCACTTCCTGTGTGTAGACACTCCTGATATCGGGACACTTCCTGTGTGTAGACACTCCTGATATCGGGACACTTCCTGTGTCCAGACACCCCTGATATCGGGACACTTCCTGTGTGTAGACACTCCTGATATCGGGACACTTCCTGTGTGTAGACACTCCTGATATCGGGACACTTCCTGTGTGTAGACACTCCTGATATCGGGACACTTCCTGTGTCCAGACACTCCTGATATCGGGACACTTCCTGTGTCCAGACACTCCTGATATCGGGACACTTCCTGTGTGTAGACACTCCTGATATCGGGACACTTCCTGTGTGTAGACACTCCTGATATCGGGACACTTCCTGTGTGTAGACACTCCTGATATCGGACACTTCCTGTGTGTAGACACTCCTGATATCGGACACTTCCTGTGTGTAGACACTCCTGATATCGGGACACTTCCTGTGTCCAGACACTCCTGATATCGGGACACTTCCTGTGTGTAGACACTCCTGATATCGAGACACTTCCTGTGTCCAGACACTCCTGATATCGGGACACTTCCTGTGTCCAGACACTCCTGATATCGGGACACTTCCTGTGTCCAGACACTCCTGATATCGGGACACTTCCTGTGTCCAGACACTCCTGATATCGGGACACTTCCTGTGTGTAGACACTCCTGATATCGGGACACTTCCTGTGTGTAGACACTCCTGATATCGGGACACTTCCTGTGTGTAGACACTCCTGATATCGGGACACTTCCTGTGTGTAGACACTCCTGATATCGGGACACTTCCTGTGTGTAGACACTCCTGATATCGGTTCACTTCCTGTGTGTAGACACTCCTGATATCGGGGCACTTCCTGTGACCAGACACTCCTGATATCGGGGCACTTCCTGTGACCAGACACTCCTGATATCGGGACACTTCCTGTGTGTAGACACTCCTGATATCGGTTCACTTCCTGTGTGTAGACACTCCTGATATCGATTCACTTCCTGTGTGTAGACACTCCTGATATCGGGACACTTCCTGTGTGTAGACACTCCTGATATCAGGACACTTCCTGTGTGTAGACACTCCTGATATCGGGACACTTCCTGTGTGGGGACACTTCCTGTGTCCAGACACTCCTGATATCGGGACACTTCCTGTGTCCAGACACTCCTGATATCGGGACACTTCCTGTGTGTAGACACTCCTGATATCGGGACACTTCCTGTGTGTAGACACTCCTGATATCGGGACACTTCCTGTGTGTAGACACTCCTGATTTCGGGTCACTTCCTGTGTGTAGACACTCCTGATATCGGGACACTTCCTGTGTGCAGACACTCCTGATATCGGGACACTTCCTGTGTGTAGACACTCCTGATATCGGGACACTTCCTGTGTGTAGACACTCCTGATATCGGGACACTTCCTGTGTTCAGACACTCCTGATATCGGGACACTTCCTGTGTGTAGACACTCCTGATATCGGGACACTTCCTGTGTGTAGACACTCCTGATATCGGGACACTTCCTGTGTGTAGACACTCCTGATATCGGGACACTTCCTGTGTGTAGACACTCCTGATATCGGGACACTTCCTGTGTGTAGACACTCCTGATATCGGGACACTTCCTGTGTGTAGACACTCCTGATATCGGGACACTTCCTGTGTGTAGACACTCCTGATATCGGGACACTTCCTGTGTGTAGACACTCCTGATATCGGGACACTTCCTGTGTGTAGACACTCCTGATATCGGGACACTTCCTGTGTGTAGACACTCCTGATATCGGGACACTTCCTGTGTGCAGACACTCCTGATATCGGGACACTTCTTGTGTGTAGATACTCCTGATATCGGGTCACTTCCTGTGTGTAGACACTCCTGATATCGGGACACTTCCTGTGTGCAGACACCCCTGATATCGGGACACTTCCTGTGTGTAGACACTCCTGATATCGGGACACTTCCTGTGTCCAGACACTCCTGATATCGGGACACTTCCTGTGTCCAGACACTCCTGATATCGGGACACTTCCTGTGTCCAGACACTCCTGATATCGGGACACTTCCTGTGTCCAGACACTCCTGATATCGGGACACTTCCTGTGTGTAGACACTCCTGATATCGGTTCACTTCCTGTGTGTAGACACTCCTGATATCGGTTCACTTCCTGTGTCCAGACACTCCTGATATCGGGACACTTCCTGTGTCCA
Source organism: Aquarana catesbeiana (assembly GCF_042186555.1). Classification (NCBI taxonomy): domain Eukaryota; kingdom Metazoa; phylum Chordata; class Amphibia; order Anura; family Ranidae; genus Aquarana; species Aquarana catesbeiana. The sequence continues at coordinate 2,514,530 of NC_133332.1, forward strand.
GACACTCCTGATATCGGGACACTTCCTGTGTCCAGACACTCCTGATATCGGGACACTTCCTGTGTGTAGACACTCCTGATATCGGGACACTTCCTGTGTGTAGACACTCCTGATATCGGGACACTTCCTGTGTGTAGACACTCCTGATATCGGGACACTTCCTGTGTGTAGACACTCCTGATATCGGTTCACTTCCTGTGTGTAGACACTCCTGATATCGGGGCACTTCCTGTGACCAGACACTCCTGATATCGGTTCACTTCCTGTGTGTAGACACTGCTGATATCGGGACACTTCCTGTGTGTAGACACTCCTGATTTCGGGTCACTTCCTGTGTTCAGACACTCCTGATATCCGGACACTTCCTGTGTGTAGACACTCCTGATATCGGACACTTCCTGTGTGTAGACACTCCTGATATCGGGACACTTCCTGTGTGTAGACACTCCTGATATCGGACACTTCCTGTGTGTAGACACTCCTGATATCGGACACTTCCTGTGTGTAGACACTCCTGATATCGGACACTTCCTGTGTGTAGACACTCCTGATATCGGACACTTCCTGTGTGTAGACACTCCTGATATCGGGACACTTCCTGTGTGTAGACACTCCTGATATCGGACACTTCCTGTGTGTAGACACTCCTGATATCGGACACTTCCTGTGTGTAGACACTCCTGATATCGGGACACTTCCTGTGTGTAGACACTCCTGATATCGGGACACTTCCTGTGTCCAGACACTCCTGATATCGGGACACTTCCTGTGTCCAGACACTCCTGATATCGGGACACTTCCTGTGTGTAGACACTCTTGATATCGGGACACTTCCTGTGTGTAGACACTCCTGATATCGGGACACTTCCTGTGTGTAGACACTCCTGATATCGGACACTTCCTGTGTGTAGACACTCCTGATATCGGGACACTTCCTGTGTGTAGACACTCCTGATATCGGACACTTCCTGTGTGTAGACACTCCTGATATCGGGACACTTCCTGTGTCCAGACACTCCTGATATCGGGACACTTCCTGTGTCCAGACACTCCTGATATCGGGACACTTCCTGTGTCCAGACACTCTTGATATCGGGACACTTCCTGTGTCCAGACACTCCTGATATCGGGACACTTCCTGTGTCCAGACACTCCTGATATCGGGACACTTCCTGTGTGTAGACACTCTTGATATCGGGACACTTCCTGTGTGTAGACACTCCTGATTTCAGCGCCACGATTGTCTGCTGCATCCATTCTTTGGATCTGTGCTCCTCCTCTACCATTACCCTGCCCCCGTTATCAGGTCCTCCATCATCACATCACTGCTCCTCAGAACTCCTGTCATCAGATCACTCTCACAGATTTCACCTGAGGAAACAAATCTCTGCCTCTACCAAGATGGCCGCCTCCACCCAGCAACAGTGCAGGACAAGGCATGGGGACTCAGTGGGGGTGGGGGGGCACCACAAAGTACTGGAGACACTGTCCTCATGAACATTCGCTTATTACTCTGAAGATAAACATGTGGAAGTAACATAAACTTCCCATCAGAATGAATAATGAAAGTGAGCAGCTGCTGTGCGGAATGTGAACTCCGTGTCACCGAGACCTCTGAGTCATAGTGGTGTCACCGTCATCCATTACACCCCTCCCCCATCACCACCTTCATCCTCCTCTACATGACACTCATCTCCTCTCTACAAGTGTCCCCCCCCTGTACAATACACTCCGACACTCATCTCCTCTCTACAAGTGTTCTCCTCCCTCCCCTGTACAATAGACTCCGACACTCATCTCCTCTCTACAAGTGTTCTCCTCCCTGCCCTGTACAATACACTCCAACACTCATCTCCTCTCTACAAGTGTTCTCCTCCCTCCCCTGTACAATACACTCCGACACTCATCTCCTCTCTACAAGTGTCCCCCCCCCTGTACAATACACTCCGACACTCATCTCCTCTCTACAAGTGTTCTCCTCCCTCCCCTGTACAATACACTCCAACACTCATCTCCTCTCTACAAGTGTTCTCCTCCCTCCCCTGTACAATACACTCCAACACTCATCTCCTCTCTACAAGTGTTCTCCTCCCTCCCCTGTACAATACACTCCAACACTCATCTCCTCTCTACAAGTGTCCCCCCCCCTGTACAATACACTCCGACACTCATCTCCTCTCTACAAGTGTTCTCCTCCCTCCCCTGTACAATACACTCCGACACTCATCTCCTCTCTACAAGTGTTCTCCTCCCTCCCCTGTACAATACACTCCGACACTCATCTCCTCTCTACAATTGTTCTCCTCCCTCCCCTGTACAATACACTCCGACACTCATCTCCTCTCTACAAGTGTTCTCCTCCCTCCCCTGTACAATACACTCCGACACTCATCTCCTCTCTACAAGTGTTCTCCTCCCTCCCCTGTACAATACACTCCGACACTCATCTCCTCTCTACAAGTGTTCTCCTCCCTCCCCTGTACAATACACTCCAACACTCATCTCCTCTCTACAAGTGTTCTCCTCCCTCCCCTGTACAATACACTCCGACACTCATCTCCTCTCTACAAGTGTTCTCCTCCCTCCCCTGTACAATACACTCCGACACTCATCTCCTCTCTACAAGTGTCCCCCCCCCTGTACAATACACTCCGACACTCATCTCCTCTCTACAAGTGTTCTCCTCCCTCCCCTGTACAATAGACTCCGACACTCATGTCCTCTCTACAAGTGTTCTCCTCCCTCCCCTGTACAATACACTCCAACACTCATCTCCTCTCTACAAGTGTCCCCCCCCCTGTACAATACACTCCGACACTCATCTCCTCTCTACAAGTGTCCCCCCCCCTGTACAATACACTCCGACACTCATCTCCTCTCTACAAGTGTTCTCCTCCCTCCCCTGTACAATACACTCCGACACTCATCTCCTCTCTACAAGTGTTCTCCTCCCTCCCCTGTACAATACACTCCGACACTCATCTCCTCTCTACAAGTGTTCTCCTCCCTCCCCTGTACAATACACTCCAACACTCATCTCCTCTCTACAAGTGTTCTCCTCCCTCCCCTGTACAATACACTCCGACACTCATCTCCTCTCTACAATTGTTCTCCTCCCTCCCCTGTACAATACACTCCGACACTCATCTCCTCTCTACAAGTGTTCTCCTCCCTCCCCTGTACAATACACTCCAACACTCATCTCCTCTCTACAAGTGTTCTCCTCCCTCCCCTGTACAATACACTCCAACACTCATCTCCTCTCTACAAGTGTTCTCCTCCCTCCCCTGTACAATACACTCCGACACTCATCTCCTCTCTACAATTGTTCTCCTCCCTCCCCTGTACAATACACTCCGACACTCATCTCCTCTCTACAAGTGTTCTCCTCCCTCCCCTGTACAATACACTCCGACACTCATCTCCTCTCTACAATTGTTCTCCTCCCTCCCCTGTACAATACACTCCGACACTCATCTCCTCTCTACAAGTGTTCTCCTCCCTCCCCTGTACAATACACTCCAACACTCATCTCCTCTCTACAAGTGTTCTCCTCCCTCCCCTGTACAATACACTCCGACACTCATCTCCTCTCTACAAGTGTTCTCCTCCCTCCCCTGTACAATACACTCCGACACTCATCTCCTCTCTACAAGTGTCCCCCCCCCTGTACAATACACTCCGACACTCATCTCCTCTCTACAAGTGTTCTCCTCCCTCCCCTGTACAATAGACTCCGACACTCATCTCCTCTCTACAAGTGTTCTCCTCCCTCCCCTGTACAATACACTCCAACACTCATCTCCTCTCTACAAGTGTTCTCCTCCCTCCCCTGTACAATACACTCCGACACTCATCTCCTCTCTACAAGTGTCCCCCCCCCTGTACAATACACTCCGACACTCATCTCCTCTCTACAAGTGTTCTCCTCCCTCCCCTGTACAATACACTCCGACACTCATTTCCTCTCTACAAGTGTTCTCCTCCCTGCCCTGTACATTACACTGCACTCCGACACTCATCTCCTCTCTACAATTGTTCTCCTCCCTCCCCTGTACAATACACTCCGACACTCATCTCCTCTCTACAAGTGTTCTCCTCCCTCCCCTGTACAATACACTCCAACACTCATCTCCTCTCTACAAGTGTTCTCCTCCCTCCCCTGTACAATACACTCCGACACTCATCTCCTCTCTACAAGTGTTCTCCTCCCTCCCCTGTACAATACACTCCGACACTCATCTCCTCTCTACAAGTGTCCCCCCCCCTGTACAATACACTCCGACACTCATCTCCTCTCTACAAGTGTCCCCCCCCCTGTACAATAGACTCCGACACTCATCTCCTCTCTACAAGTGTTCTCCTCCCTCCCCTGTACAATACACTCCAACACTCATCTCCTCTCTACAAGTGTTCTCCTCCCTCCCCTGTACAATACACTCCAACACTCATCTCCTCTCTACAAGTGTTCTCCTCCCTCCCCTGTACAATACACTCCGACACTCATCTCCTCTCTACAATTGTTCTCCTCCCTCCCCTGTACAATACACTCCGACACTCATCTCCTCTCTACAAGTGTTCTCCTCCCTCCCCTGTACAATACACTCCGACACTCATCTCCTCTCTACAAGTGTCCCCCCCCCCTGTACAATACACTCCGACACTCATCTCCTCTCTACAAGTGTTCTCCTCCCTCCCCTGTACAATAGACTCCGACACTCATCTCCTCTCTACAAGTGTTCTCCTCCCTCCCCTGTACAATACACTCCGACACTCATCTCCTCTCTACAAGTGTTCTCCTCCCTCCCCTGTACAATACACTCCGACACTCATCTCCTCTCTACAAGTGTCCCCCCCCTGTACAATACACTCCGACACTCATCTCCTCTCTACAAGTGTTCTCCTCCCTCCCCTGTACAATACACTCCAACACTCATCTCCTCTCTACAAGTGTTCTCCTCCCTCCCCTGTACAATACACTCCGACACTCATCTCCTCTCTACAAGTGTTCTCCTCCCTCCCCTGTACAATACACTCCGACACTCATCTCCTCTCTACAAGTGTCCCTCCCCCTGTACAATACACTCCGACACTCATCTCCTCTCTACAAGTGTCCTCCTCCCTCCCCTGTACAATACACTCCGACACTCATCTCCTCACTACAAGTGCCCCCCCTCCCCTGTACAATACACTCCGACACTCATCTCCTCTCTACAAGTGTCCTCCTCCCTCCCCTGTACAATACACTCCAACACTCATCTCCTCTCTACAAGTGTCCCCCCCCCTGTACAATACACTCCGACACTCATCTCCTCTCTACAAGTGATCTCCTCCCTCCCCTGTACATTACACTGCACTCCGACACTCATCTCCTCTCTACAAGTGTCCTCCTCCCCTCCTGTACATTACACTGCACTCCGACACTCCTCTCCTCTCTACAAGTGTCCTCCTCCTCCTGTACATTACACTGCACTCCGACACTCATCTCCTCTCTACAAGTGTCCTCCTCCTCCTGTACATTACACTGCACTCCGACACTCATCTCCTCTCTACAAGTGTCCTCCTCCTCCTCCTGTACATTACACTGCACTCCGACACTCATCTCCTCTCTACAAGTGTCCTCCTCCTCCTCCTGTACATTACACTGCACTCCGACACTCATCTCCTCTCTACAAGTGTCCTCCTCCTGTACATTACACTGCACTCCGACACTCATCTCCTCTCTACAAGTGTCCTCCTCCTGTACATTACACTGCACTCCGACACTCATCTCCTCTCTACAAGTGTCCTCCTCCTCCTGTACATTACACTGCACTCCGACACTCATCTCCTCTCTACAAGTGTCCTCCTCCTCCTCCTGTACATTACACTGCACTCCGACACTCATCTCCTCTCTACAAGTGTCCTCCTCCTGTACATTACACTGCACTCCGACACTCATCTCCTCTCTACAAGTGTCCTCCTCCTCCTCCTGTACATTACACTGCACTCCGACACTCATCTCCTCTCTACAAGTGTCCTCCTCCTCCTCCTGTACATTACACTGCACTCCGACACTCATCTCCTCTCTACAAGTGTCCTCCTCCTCCTGTACATTACACTGCACTCCGACACTCATCTCCTCTCTACAAGTGTCCTCCTCCTGTACATTACACTGCACTCCGACACTCATCTCCTCTCTACAAGTGTCCTCCTCCTCCTGTACATTACACTGCACTCCGACACTCATCTCCTCTCTACAAGTGTCCTCCTCCTCCTCCTGTACATTACACTGCACTCCGACACTCATCTCCTCTCTACAAGTGTCCTCCTCCTCCTCCTGTACATTACACTGCACTCCGACACTCATCTCCTCTCTACAAGTGTCCTCCTCCTCCTCCTGTACATTACACTGCACTCCGACACTCATCTCCTCTCTACACGTGTCCTCCTCCTGTACATTACAGTGCACTCCGACACTCATCTCCTCTCTACAAGTGTCCTCCTCCTGTACATTACACTGCACTCCGACACTCATCTCCTCTCTACAAGTGTCCTCCTCCTCCTGTACATTACACTGCACTCCGACACTCATCTCCTCTCTACAAGTGTCCTCCTCCTCCTGTACATTACACTGCACTCCGACACTCATCTCCACTCTACAAGTGTCCTCCTCCTCCTGTACATTACACTGCACTCCGACACTCATCTCCTCTCTACAAGTGTCCTCCTCCTCCTCCTGTACATTACACTGCACTCCGACACTCATCTCCTCTCTACAAGTGTCCTCCTCCCCCTCCTGTACATTACACTGCACTCCGACACTCATCTCCTCTCTACAAGTGTCCTCCTCCTCCTGTACATTACACTGCACTCCGACACTCATCTCCTCTCTACAAGTGTCCTCCTCCTCCTGTACATTACACTGCACTCCGACACTCATCTCCTCTCTACAAGTGTCCTCCTCCTCCTGTACATTACACTGCACTCCGACACTCATCTCCTCTCTACAAGTGTTCTCCTCCTGTACATTAAACTGCACTCCGACACTCATCTCCTCTCTACAAGTGTCCTCCTCCTGTACATTACACTGCACTCCGACACTCATCTCCTCTCTACAAGTGTCCTCCTCCCCCTCCTGTACATTACACTGCACTCCGACACTCATCTCCTCTCTACAAGTGTCCTCCTCCTGTACATTACACTGCACTCCGACACTCATCTCCTCTCTACAAGTGTCCTCCTCCTGTACATTACACTGCACTCCGACACTCATCTCCTCTCTACAAGTGTCCTCCTCCTCCTGTACATTACACTGCACTCCGACACTCATCTCCTCTCTACAAGTGTCCTCCTCCTCCTGTACATTACACTGCACTCCGACACTCATCTCCTCTCTACAAGTGTCCTCCTCCTCCTGTACATTACACTGCACTCCGACACTCATCTCCTCTCTACAAGTGTCCTCCTCCTCCTGTACATTACACTGCACTCCGACACTCATCTCCTCTCTACAAGTGTCCTCCTCCTCCTCCTGTACATTACACTGCACTCCGACACTCATCTCCTCTCTACAAGTGTCCTCCTCCTCCTCCTGTACATTACACTGCACTCCGACACTCATCTCCTCTCTACAAGTGTCCTCCTCCTCCTGTACATTACACTGCACTCCGACACTCATCTCCTCTCTACAAGTGTCCTCCTCCTGTACATTACACTGCACTCCGACACTCATCTCCTCTCTACAAGTGTCCTCCTCCCCCTCCTGTACATTACACTGCACTCCGACACTCATCTCCTCTCTACAAGTGTCCTCCTCCTCCTCCTGTACATTACACTGCACTCCGACACTCATCTCCTCTCTACAAGTGTCCTCCTCCTCCTGTACATTACACTGCACTCCGACACTCATCTCCTCTCTACAAGTGTCCTCCTCCTCCTGTACATTACACTGCACTCCGACACTCATCTCCTCTCTACAAGTGTCCTCCTCCTCCTGTACATTACACTGCACTCCGACACTCATCTCCTCTCTACAAGTGTCCTCCTCCTCCTGTACATTACACTGCACTCCGACACTCATCTCCTCTCTACAAGTGTTCTCCTCCCCCTCCTGTACATTACACTGCACTCCGACACTCATCTCCTCTCTACAAGTGTCCTCCTCCTCCTGTACATTACACTGCACTCCGACACTCATCTCCTCTCTACAAGTGTCCTCCTCCTCCTGTACATTACACTGCACTCCGACACTCATCTCCTCTCTACAAGTGTCCTCCTCCTCCTCCTGTACATTACACTGCACTCCGACACTCATCTCCTCTCTACAAGTGTCCTCCTCCTCCTCCTGTACATTACACTGCACTCCGACACTCATCTCCTCTCTACACGTGTCCTCCTCCTGTACATTACAGTGCACTCCGACACTCATCTCCTCTCTACAAGTGTCCTCCTCCTGTACATTACACTGCACTCCGACACTCATCTCCTCTCTACAAGTGTCCTCCTCCTCCTGTACATTACACTGCACTCCGACACTCATCTCCTCTCTACAAGTGTCCTCCTCCTCCTGTACATTACACTGCACTCCGACACTCATCTCCACTCTACAAGTGTCCTCCTCCTCCTGTACATTACACTGCACTCCGACACTCATCTCCTCTCTACAAGTGTCCTCCTCCTCCTCCTGTACATTACACTGCACTCCGACACTCATCTCCTCTCTACAAGTGTCCTCCTCCCCCTCCTGTACATTACACTGCACTCCGACACTCATCTCCTCTCTACAAGTGTCCTCCTCCTCCTGTACATTACACTGCACTCCGACACTCATCTCCTCTCTACAAGTGTCCTCCTCCTCCTGTACATTACACTGCACTCCGACACTCATCTCCTCTCTACAAGTGTCCTCCTCCTCCTGTACATTACACTGCACTCCGACACTCATCTCCTCTCTACAAGTGTTCTCCTCCTGTACATTAAACTGCACTCCGACACTCATCTCCTCTCTACAAGTGTCCTCCTCCTGTACATTACACTGCACTCCGACACTCATCTCCTCTCTACAAGTGTCCTCCTCCCCCTCCTGTACATTACACTGCACTCCGACACTCATCTCCTCTCTACAAGTGTCCTCCTCCTGTACATTACACTGCACTCCGACACTCATCTCCTCTCTACAAGTGTCCTCCTCCTGTACATTACACTGCACTCCGACACTCATCTCCTCTCTACAAGTGTCCTCCTCCTCCTGTACATTACACTGCACTCCGACACTCATCTCCTCTCTACAAGTGTCCTCCTCCTCCTGTACATTACACTGCACTCCGACACTCATCTCCTCTCTACAAGTGTCCTCCTCCTCCTGTACATTACACTGCACTCCGACACTCATCTCCTCTCTACAAGTGTCCTCCTCCTCCTGTACATTACACTGCACTCCGACACTCATCTCCTCTCTACAAGTGTCCTCCTCCTGTACATTACACTGCACTCCGACACTCATCTCCTCTCTACAAGTGTTCTCCTCCTCCTCCTGTACATTACACTGCACTCCGACACTCATCTCCTCTCTACAAGTGTTCTCCTCCTCCTCCTGTACATTACACTGCACTCCGACACTCATCTCCTCTCTACAAGTGTCCTCCTCCTGTACATTACACTGCACTCCGACACTCATCTCCTCTCTACAAGTGTCCTCCTCCTCCTCCTGTACATTACACTGCACTCCGACACTCATCTCCTCTCTACAAGTGTCCTCCTCCTGTACATTACACTGCACTCCGACACTCATCTCCTCTCTACAAGTGTCCTCCTCCTCCTGTACATTACACTGCACTCCGACACTCATCTCCTCTCTACAAGTGTCCTCCTCCTGTACATTACACTGCACTCCGACACTCATCTCCTCTCTACAAGTGTCCTCCTCCTCCTCCTGTACATTACACTGCACTCCGACACTCATCTCCTCTCTACAAGTGTCCTCCTCCTGTACATTACACTGCACTCCGACACTCATCTCCTCTCTACAAGTGTCCTCCTCCCCCTCCTGTACATTACACTGCACTCCGACACTCATCTCCTCTCTACAAGTGTCCTCCTCCCCCTGTACATTACACTGCACTCCGACACTCATCTCCTCTCTACAAGTGTCCTCCTCCTGTACATTACACTGCACTCCGACACTCATCTCCTCTCTACAAGTGTCCTCCTCCCCCTCCTGTACATTACACTGCACTCCGACACTCATCTCCTCTCTACAAGTGTCCTCCTCCTCCTGTACATTACACTGCACTCCGACACTCATCTCCTCTCTACAAGTGTCCTCCTCCTCCTGTACATTACACTGCACTCCGACACTCATCTCCTCTCTACAAGTGTCCTCCTCCTCCTGTACATTACACTGCACTCCGACACTCATCTCCTCTCTACAAGTGTCCTCCTCCTCCTGTACATTACACTGCACTCCGACACTCATCTCCTCTCTACAAGTGTCCTCCTCCTCCTGTACATTACACTGCACTCCGACACTCATCTCCTCTCTACAAGTGTCCTCCTCCTCCTGTACATTACACTGCACTCCGACACTCATCTCCTCTCTACAAGTGTCCTCCTCCTCCTCCTGTACATTACACTGCACTCCGACACTCATCTCCTCTCTACAAGTGTCCTCCTCCTCCTCCTGTACATTACACTGCACTCCGACACTCATCTCCTCTCTACAAGTGTCCTCCTCCTCCTCCTGTACATTACACTGCACTCCGACACTCATCTCCTCTCTACAAGTGTTCTCCTCCTCCTGTACATTACACTGCACTCCGACACTCATCTCCTCTCTACAAGTGTCCTCCTCCTGTACATTACACTGCACTCCGACACTCATCTCCTCTCTACAAGTGTCCTCCTCCTCCTCCTGTACATTACACTGCACTCCGACACTCATCTCCTCTCTACAAGTGTCCTCCTCCTCCTCCTGTACATTACACTGCACTCCGACACTCATCTCCTCTCTACAAGTGTCCTCCTCCTCCTGTACATTACACTGCACTCCGACACTCATCTCCTCTCTACAAGTGTCCTCCTCCTGTACATTACACTGCACTCCGACACTCATCTCCTCTCTACAAGTGTCCTCCTCCTCCTGTACATTACACTGCACTCCGACACTCATCTCCTCTCTACAAGTGTCCTCCTCCCCCTCCTGTACATTACACTGCACTCCGACACTCATCTCCACTCTAGAGTTGTATCTGTATCAGTGTGGTATATGGTTCGGTGTGCGGATACTTTGGTGTCACACAGACTCTCCTCTCTATGGAACGTTCTGTGCTCCTCTCCCTCCGTGTTTTGCATTGGATGACATTGATTTGCATGAAGGTGACAGACGATCGATCCTCGGCCGGGGGATGGGAATTATTTGTATGTTTCTGGTAAATGTTCGACCCCCCCCCCCCTATTTTATCTTCTAGGGAGAAGAGTCACCGTGTGATGTCATCGTCCCTCCTCTCCCTACAGTGAGCATTTCTCCTCTCCTCTCCATGTCCTCAGACCCCCTCCTTGTCACTCAAACTATACTCCTCTCCCAGTCTGTGTTCTGTATGTCCCAGCGTTGGATCCCCCAGCACTCCTTCATCCCACCACTCCTTTACCCCACCACTCCTTCATCCCACCACTCCTTCACCCCACCACTCCTTTACCCCACCACTCCTTCATCCCACCTCTCCTTCATCCCACCACTCCTTCATCCCACCTCTCCTTCACCCCACCGCTCCTTCACCCCACCACTCCTTCATCCCACCACTCCTTCACCCCACCACTCCTTCACCCCACCACTCCTTCACCCCACCGCTCCTTCACCCCACCGCTCCTTCACCTCACCGCTCCTTCATCCCACCTCTCCTTCTTCCCACCAATCCTTCACCCCACCACTCCTTCACCCCACCACTCCTTCATCCCACCACTCCTTCATCCCACCACTCCTTCATCCCACCACTCCTTCACCCCACCACTCCTTCATCCCACCACTCCTTTACCCCACCACTCCTTCACCCCACCACTCCACCCCACCACTCCTTCATCCTACCACCCCTTCACCCCACCACTCCTTCACCCCACCACTCCTTCACCCCACCACTCCTTCACCCCACCACTCCTTCATCCCACCACTCCTTCACCCCACCACCCCTTCACCCCACCTCTCCTTCACCCCACCACTCCTTCACCCCACCACTCCTTCAGCCCACCACTCCTTCACCCCACCACTCCTTCATCCCACCACTCCTTCATCCCACCACTCCTTCACCCCACTGTACCTTCACCCCACCACTCCTTCATCCCACCACTCCTTCATCCCACCACTCCTTCATCCCACCACTCCTTCATCCCACCACTCCTTCATCCCACCACTCCTTCATCCCACCACTCCTTCACCCCACCACTCCTTCACCCCACCACTCCTTAGCCCCACCACTCCTTAGCCCCACCACTCCTTCACCCCACTGTACCTTCACCCCATCACTCCTTCATCCCACCACTCCTTCACCTCACTGTACCTTCATCCCACCACTCCTTCACCCCACCACTCCTTCACCCCACCACTCCTTCATCCCATCACTCCTTCACCCCACCACTCCTTCACCCCACTGTACCTTCATCCCATCACTCCTTCACCCCACCACTCCTTCACCCCACCACTCCTTCATTCCACCACTCCTTCATCCCGCCACTCCTTCACCCCACCACTCCTTCATCCCATCACTCCTTTACCCCACTGTACCTTCACCCCACCACTCCTTCATTTCAGCACTCCTTTATCCTACCATTCCTTTACCCCACCACTCCTTCACCCCACCTCTCCTTCACCCTACCACTCCTTCATCCCATCACTCCTTTACCCCACTGTACCTTCACCCCACCACTCCTTCACCCCACCTCTCCTTCACACCACTATACCTTCATCCCACCACTCCTTCACCCCACCACTCCTTCACCCCACCACTCCTTCATCCCACCGCTCCTTCATCCCACCGCTCCTTCATCCCACCGCTCCTTCATCCCACCGCTCCTTCATCCCACCGCTCCTTCACCCCACCACTCCTTCACCCCACCTCTCCTTCACCCCACTATACTTTCATCCCACCACTCCTTCATCCCACCGCTCCTTCATCCCACCGCTCCTTCATCCCACCGCTCCTTCATCCCACCACTCCTTCATCCCACCACTCCTTCACCCCACCACTCCTTCACCCCACCTCTCCTTCACCCCACTATACTTTCATCCCACCACTCCTTCATCCCACCACTCCTTCATCTCACCACTCCTTCATCCCACCACTCCTTCACCCCAGCACTCCTTCACCCCAGCACTCCTTCATCCCACTGTACCTTCACCCCACCACTCCTTCACCCCACCACTCCTTCATCCCATCACTCCTAAATCCCACAACTCCTTCATCCCACCACTCCTTCACCCCACCACTCCTTCACCCCACCACTCCTTCACCCCACCACTCCTTCATCCCATCACTCCTTCACCCCACCACTCCTTCACCCCACCACTCCTTCACCCCACCACTCCTTCACCCCACCACTCCTTCACCCCACCACTCCTTCACCCTACCACTCCTTCATCCCATCACTCCTTCACCCTACCACTCCTTCATCCCATCACTCCTTTACCCCATTGTACCTTCATCCCACCACTCCTTCATCCCACCACTCCTTCACCCCACCACTCCACCACTCCTTCATCCCACCACTCCTTCACCCCACCACTCCACCACTCCTTCATCCCACTACTCCTTCACCCTACCACTCCTTTACCCCTCCACTCCACCACTCCTTCATCCCACCACGCCTTCATCCCACCATTCCTTTACCCCACCACTCCACCACTCCTTCACCCCACCACTCCTTCACCCCACCACTCCTTCACCCCACCACTCCTTCACCCCACCACTCCTTCACCCCACCACTACCTCACCCCACCACTACTTCACCCCACCACTCCTTCACCCCATCACTCCTTCATCCCATCACTCCTTCACCCCACCACTCCTTCACTCCACCACTCCTTCACCCCACTGTACCTTCATCCCATCACTCCTTCATCCCACCACTTCTTCATCCCACCACTTCTTCACCCCACCACTCCTTCATCCCACCACTCCTTCACCCCACCACTACTTCATCCCATCACTCCTTCACCCCACCACTCCTTCACCCCACCACTCCTTCACCCCACCACTCCTTCATTCCACCACTCCTTCATCTCACCACTCCTTCACCCCACCACTCCTTCACCCCACCACTCCTTCACCCCAGCACTCCTTCACCCCAGCACTCCTTCACCCCAGCACTCCTTCATCCCATCACTCCTAAATCCCATCACTCCTTCATCCCACAACTCCTTCACCCTACCACTCCTTCATCCCATCACTCCTTCACCCTAGCACTCCTTCATCGCATCACTCCTTTACCCCACTGTACCTTCACCCCACCACTCCTTCACCCCACCACTCCTTCACCCCACCACTCCTTCACCTCACCACTCCTTCATCCCACCACTCCTTCATCCCACCACTCCTTCACCCCACCACTCCTTTACCCCTCCACTCCACCACTCCTTCATCCCACCACTCCTTCATCCCACCATTCCTTTACCCCACCACTCCACCACTCCTTCACCCCACCACTCCTTCACCCCACCACTCCTTCACCCCACCACTCCTTCACCCCACCACTCTTTCACCCCACCACTCCTTCACCCCATCACTCCTTCACCCCACCACTCCTTCACCCCACTGTACCTTCATCCCACCACTCCTTCACCCCACCACTCCTTCACCCCACCACTCCTTCATTCCACCACTCCATCCCGCCACTCCTTCACCCTGCCACTCCTTCATCCCATCACTCCTTTACCCCACTGTACCTTCACCCCACCACTCCTTCACCCTACCACTCCTTCACTCCAGCACTCCTTTATCCTACCATTCCTTTACCCAACCACTCCTTCATCCCACCACTCCTTCATCCCACCACTCCTTCATCCCACCACTCCTTCACCCCACCACTCCTTCACCCCACCACTCCTTCACCCCACCACTCCTTCATCCCACCACTCCTTCATCCCACCACTCCTTCATCCCACCACTCCTTCATCCCACCACTCCTTCATCCCCCCACTCCTTCACCCCACCACTCCTTCACCCCACCACTCCTTCACCCCACCACTCCTTCACCCCACCACTCCTTCATCCCACCACTCCTTCATCCCACCACTCCTTCATCCCCCCACTCCTTCATCCCCCCACTCCTTCATCCCACCACTCCTTCATCCCACCACTCCTTCATCCCACCACTCCTTCATCCCCCCACTCCTTGATCCCACCACTCCTTGATCCCACCACTCCTTCACCCCACTGTACCTTCACCCCACCACTCCTTCACCCCACCACTCCTTCATCCCACCACTCCTTCATCCCACCACTCCTTCATCCCACCACTCCTTCATCCCACCATGCCTTCATCCCACCACTCCTTCACCCCACCACTCCTTCACCCCACCACTCCTTCACCCTATCACTCCTTCACCCCACTGTACCTTCACCCCACCACTCCTTCACCCCACCACTCCTTCACCCCAGCACTCCTTCATCCCACCACTCCTTCATCCCACCACTCCTTCACCCCACCACTCCTTCATCCCACCACTCCTTCATCCCACCACTCCTTCATCCCACCACTCCTTCATCCCACCACTCCTTCATCCCATCACTCCTTCACCCCACCACTCCTTCACCCCACCACTCCTTCACCCCACTACTCCTTCTTCCCAACACTACTTCACCCCTCCACTCCTTCACCCCACTGTACCTTCATCCCACCACTCCTTCACCCCACCACTCGTTCACCCCACCGCCCCTTTACCCCACCGCTCCTTTACCCCACCACTCCTTCACCCCACTGTACCTTCACCCCACTGTACCTTCACCCCACTATACCTTCACCCCACTGTACCTTCACCCCACTGTACCTTCACCCCACTGTACCTTCACCGCAACACTTCTTCACCCCACCACTCTTTTACCCCACCACTCTTTTACCCCACCACTCTTTTACCCCACCACTCTTTTACCCCACCACTCTTTTACCCCACCACTCTTTTACCCCACCACTCCTTAGCCCCACCACTCCTTCATCCCATCACGCCTTTACCCCACTGTACCTTCACCCCACCACTCCTTCACCCCAGCACTCCTTCATCCCACCATTCCTTTACCCCACCACTCCACCACTCCTTCATCCCACCACTCCTTCATCCCACCACTCCTTCATCCCACCACTCCTTCATCCCACCACTCCTTCATCCCATCACTCCTTCACCCCACCACTCCTTCACCCCACTACTCCTTCTTCCCAACACTACTTCACCCCTCCACTCCTTCACCCCACTGTACCTTCATCCCACCACTCCTTCACCCCACCACTCCTTTACCCCACCACTCCTTTACCCCACCGCTCCTTTACCCCACCACTCCTTTACCCCACCACTCCTTTACCCCACCACTCCTTCACCCTACTGTACCTTCACCCCACTGTACCTTCACCCCACTGTACCTTCACCGCAACACTTCTTCACCCCACCACTCTTTTACCCCACCACTCTTTTACCCCACCACTCCTTAGCCCCACCACTCCTTCATCCCATCACTCCTTCACCCCACTGTACCTTCATCTCACCACTCCTTCACCCCACCACTCCTTCACCCCAATGTACCTTAACCCCACCACTCCTTTACCCCATCACTCCTTTACCCCACCACTCCTTCACCCCACCACTCCTTCATCCCACCATTCCTTCACCCCACCACTCCTTCACCCCACCACTCTTTCACCCCATCACTCCTTCATCTCACCACTCCTTCACCCTACCACTCCTTCACCCCACTATACCTTCACTCCACCACTCCTTCACCCCACCACTCCTTCACCCCACCACTCCTTCATCCCATCACTCCTTCATCCCACCACTCCTTCACCCCACTATACCTTCACTCCACCACTCCTTCACCCCACCACTCCTTCACCCCACCACTCCTTCATCCCATCACTCCTTCATCCCTCCACTCCTTCACCCCACCACTCCTTCACCCCACCGTACCTTCATCCCATCACTCCTTCACCCCACCACTCCTTCATCCCACCACTCCTTCATCCCACCACTCCTTCATCCCACCACTCCTTCATCCCACCACTCCTTCATCCCACCACTCCTTCACCCCACCACTCCTTCACCCTATCACTCCTTCATCCCATCACTCCTTTACCCCACTGTACCTTCACCCCACCACTCCTTCACCCCAGCACTCCTTCATCCCACCACTCCTTCATCCCACCACTCCTTCACCCCACCACTCCTTCATCCCACCACTCCTTCATCCCACCACTCCTTCATCCCATCACTCCTTCATCCCATCACTCCTTCACCCCACCACTCCTTCACCCCACCACTCCTTCACCCCATCACTCCTTCATCTCACCACTCCTTCACCCTACCACTCCTTCACCCCACTATACCTTCACTCCACCACTCCTTCACCCCACCACTCCTTCATCCCACCACTCCTTCATCCCACCACTCCTTCACCCCACTATACCTTCACTCCACCACTCCTTCACCCCACCACTCCTTCACCCCACCACTCCTTCATCCCATCACTCCTTCACCCCACTATACCTTCACCCCACTATACCTTCACCCCACCACTCCTTCACCCTATCACTCCTTCATCCCATCACTCCTTTACCCCACTGTACCTTCACCCCACCACTCCTTCACCCCAGCACTCCTTCATCCCACCACTCCTTCACCCCACCACTCCTTCACCCCACCACTCCTTCATCCCACCACTCCTTCATCCCACCACTCCTTCATCCCATCACTCCTTCATCCCATCACTCCTTCACCCCTCCACTCCTTCACCCCACCACTCCTTCACCCCACTACTCCTTCTTCCCAACACTACTTCACCCCTCCACTCCTTCACCCCACTGTACCTTCATCCCACCACTCCTTCACCCCACCACTCGTTCACCCCACCGCTCCTTTACCCCACCGCTCCTTTACCCCACCGCTCCTTTACCCCACCGCTCCTTCACCCCACTGTACCTTCACCCCACTGTACCTTCACCCCACTGTACCTTCACCCCACTGTACCTTCACCCCACTGTACCTTCACCCCACTGTACCTTCACCGCAACACTTCTTCACCCCACCACTCTTTTACCCCACCACTCTTTTACCCCACCACTCTTTTACCCCACCACTCTTTTACCCCACCACTCTTTTACCCCACCACTCTTTTACCCCACCACTCTTTTACCCCACCACTCTTTTACCCCACCACTCCTTAGCCCCACCACTCCTTCATCCCATCACTCCTTTACCCCACTGTACCTTCACCCCACCACTCCTTCACCCCAGCACTCCTTCATCCCACCATTCCTTTACCCCACCACTCCACCACTCCTTCATCCCACCACTCCTTCACCCCACCACTCCTTCATCCCACCACTCCTTCATCCCACCACTCCTTCATCCCATCACTCCTTCACCCCACCACTCCTTCACCCCACTACTCCTTCTTCCCAACACTACTTCACCCCTCCACTCCTTCACCCCACTGTACCTTCATCCCACCACTCCTTCACCCCACCACTCGTTCACCCCACCACTCCTTTACCCCACCGCTCCTTTACCCCACCACTCCTTTACCCCACCACTCCTTTACCCCACCACTCCTTCACCCTACTGTACCTTCACCCCACTGTACCTTCACCCCACTGTACCTTCACCGCAACACTTCTTCACCCCACCACTCTTTTACCCCACCACTCTTTTACCCCACCACTCCTTAGCCCCACCACTCCTTCATCCCATCACTCCTTCACCCCACTGTACCTTCATCTCACCACTCCTTCACCCCACCACTCCTTCACCCCAATGTACCTTAACCCCACCACTCCTTTACCCCACCACTCCTTTACCCCACCACTCCTTCACCCCACCACTCCTTCATCCCACCATTCCTTCACCCCACCACTCCTTCACCCCACCACTCCTTCACCCCACCACTCTTTCACCCCATCACTCCTTCATCTCACCACTCCTTCACCCTACCACTCCTTCACCCCACTATACCTTCACTCCACCACTCCTTCACCCCACCACTCCTTCATCCCACCACTCCTTCATCCCACCACTCCTTCACCCCACTATACCTTCACTCCACCACTCCTTCACCCCACCACTCCTTCACCCCACCACTCCTTCATCCCACCACTCCTTCACCCCACTATACCTTCACCCCACTATACCTTCACCCCACCACTCCTTCATCCCACCACTCCTTCATCCCACTACTCCTTCACCCCACCACTCCTTCACCCCACTGTACCTTCACCCCACTGTACCTTCACCCCACCACTCCTTCATCCCACCACTCCTTCACCCCAACACTCCTTTACCCCACCGTACCTTCATCCCACCACTCCTTCACCCCACCACTCCTTCACCCTACCACTCCTTCACCCTACCACTCCTTCACCCTACCACTCCTTCAGCCTACCACTACTTCACCCTACCACTACTTCACCCCACCACTCCTTCATCCCACCACTCCTTCACCATACCACTCCTTCATCCCATCACTCCTTTACCCCACTGTACCTTCATCCCACCACTCCTTCATCCCACCACTCCTTCACCCCACCACTCCTTCACCCCACCACTCCATCATCCCACCACTCCTTCATCCCACCACCCCTTCATCCCACCACCCCTTCATCCCACCACTCCTTCATCCCACCACTCCTTCACCCCACCACTCCTTCACCCCACCACTCCTTCACCCCACCACTCCTTCACCCCACCACTCCTTCACCCCACCACTCCTTCATCCCACCACTCCTTCATCCCACCACTCCTTCACCCCACCACTCCTTCACCCCACCACTACTTCACCCCATCACTCCTTCACCCCAGCACTCCTTCATTCCACCATTCCTTTACCCCACCACTCCACCACTCCTTCACCCCACTGTACCTTCACCCCACCACTCCTTCACCATTCCACTCCTTCACCCCAGCACTCCTTTATCCCACCATTCCTTCACCCCACCACTCCACCACTCCTTCACCCTACCACTCCTTCACCCTACCACTCCTTCAATCTAGCAATCCTTCACCCAAGCACTCCTTCATCCCATCACTCCTTTACCCCCCTGTACCTTCATCCCACTGTACCTTCATCCCACCACTCCTTCATCCCACCACTCCTTCATCCCACCACTCCTTCGCCCCACCACTCCTTCGCCCCACCACTCCTTCGCCCCACCACTCCTTCGCCCCATCACTCCTTCGCCCCACCACTCCTTCGCCCCACCACTCCTTCGCCCCACCACTCCTTCGCCCCACCACTCCTTCGCCCCACCACTCCTTAGCCCCATCACTCCTTCACCCCACTGTACCTTCACCCCACTGTACCTTCCCATCACTCCTTAGCCTCCTTAGCCCCACCACTCCTTAGCCCCATCACTCCTTCACCCCACTGTACCTTCACCCCACTGTACCATCCCATCACTCCTTCATCCCATCACTCCTTCACCCCACTGTACCTTCACCCCACCACTCCTTTATCCCACTACTCCTTCATCCCACCACTCCTTCACCCCACCACTCCTTCACCCCACCACTCCTTCACCCCACCACTCCTTCACCCCATCACTCCTTCATCCCACCACTCCTTCACCCCATCACTCCTTCACCCCACCACTCCTTCACCCCACCACTCCTTCATCCCACTGTACCTTCATCCCACCACTCCTTCACCCCACCACTCCTTCACCCCAGCACTCCTTCACCCCAGCACTCCTTTACCCCACCGTACCTTCATCCCACCACTCCTTCACCCTACCACTCCTTCACCCTACCACTCCTTCACCCTACCACTCCTTCACCCTACCACTACTTCACCCTACCACTACTTCACCCTACCTCTCCTTCATCCCACCACTCCTTCACCATACCACTCCTTCACCCCACCACTCCTTCACCCCACCACTCCTTCACCCCACCACTCCTTCACCCCAGCACTCCATCATTCCACCACTCCTTCATCCCACCACCCCTTCATCCCACCACTCCTTCACCCCACCACTCCTTCACCCCACCACTCCTTCACCCCACCACTCCTTCACCCCATCACTCCTTCACCCCACCACTCCTTCACCCCACCACTACTTCATCCCACCATTCCTTTACCCCACCACTCCACCACTCCTTCATCCCACCACTCCTTCACCCCACCACTCCTTCATCCCACCACTCCTTCACCCCACCACTCCTTCACCCCACCACTCCTTCACCCCACCACTCCTTCACCCCACCACTACTTCATCCCACCATTCCTTTACCCCACCACTCCTTCATCCCACCACTCCTTTACCCCACTGTACCTTCACCTTCACCCCACCACTCCTTCATCCTACCACTGTACCTTCACCTTCACCCCACCACTCCTTCACCCCACCACTCCTTCATCCTACCACTCCTTCACCCCACTATACCTTCACTCCACCACTCCTTCACCCCACTGTACCTTCACCCCACTGTACCTTCACCCCACCACTCCTTCATCCCACCACTCCTTCATCCCACTACTCCTTCACCCCACCACTCCTTCATCCCACCACTCCTTCACCCCACCACTCCTTCACCCCACCACTCCTTCACCCCACCACTCCTTCACCCCACCACTCCTTCACCCTACCACTCCTTCATCCTACCACTCCTTCACCCCACTATACCTTCACTCCACCACTCCATCCCACCACTCCATCCCACCACTCCTTCACCCCACTGTACCTTCACCCCACTGTACCTTCACCCCACCACTCCTTCATCCCACCACTCCTTCATCCCACCACTCCTTCATCCTACCACTCCTTCGCCCCACCACTCCTTCGCCCCACCACTCCTTCGCCCCACCACTCCTTCGCCCCACCACTCCTTAGCCCCACCACTCCTTAGCCCCACCACTCCTTAGCCCCACCACTCCTTCACCCCACTGTACCTTCACCCCAGCACTCCTTCACCCCACCACTCCTTCATCCCACCACTCCTTCACCTCACTGTACCTTCATCCCACCACTCCTTCACCCCACCACTTCTTCACCCCGCTGTACCTTCATCCAACCACTCCTTCACCCCACTGTACCTTCATCTCACCACTCCTTCATCCCACCACTCCTTCACCCCACTATAACTTCATCCCACCACTCCTTCATCCCACCACTCCTTCACCCCACTATACCTTCATCCCACCACTCCTTCACCCCACCACTCCTTCACCCCACCACTCCTTTACCCCTCCACTCCACCACTCCTTCATCCCACCACTCCTTCATCCCACCATTCCTTCACCCCACCACTCCTTCACCCCACCACTCCTTCACCCCACCACTCTTTCACCCCATCACTCCTTCATCTCACCACTCCTTCACCCTACCACTCCTTCACCCCACTATACCTTCATCCCACCACTCCTTCACCCCACCACTCCTTCATCCCACCACTCCTTCACCCCACTATACCTTCACTCCACCACTCCTTCACCCCACCACTCCTTCACCCCACCACTCCTTCACCCCACCACTCCTTCACCCTACCACTCCTTCACCCCACCACTCCTTCACCCCACTATACCTTCACTCCACCACTCCATCCCACCACTCCTTCACCCCACTGTACCTTCACCCCACTGTACCTTCACTCCACTGTACCTTCATCCCACCACTCCTTCATCCCACCACTCCTTCATCCCACCACTCCTTCACCCCACCACTACTTCATCCCATCACTCCTTCATCCCACCACTCCTTCACCCCACCACTCCTTCATCTCAGCACTCCTTCACTCCACCACTCCTTCATCCCACCACTCCTTCATCCCACCACTCCTTCATCCCACCACTCCTTCATCCCACCACTCCTTCACCCCACTATACCTTCACCCCACTATACCTTCACCCCACCACTCCTTCACCCCACCACTCCTTCATCCCACCACTCCTTCACCCCATTGTACCTTCTCCCCACTGTACCTTCACCCCACCACTCCTTCACCCCACCACTCCTTCATCCTACCACTCCTTCACCCCACTATACCTTCACTCCACCACTCCATCCCACCACTTCTTCACCCCACTGTACCTTCACCCCACTGTACCTTCACCCCACCACTCCTTTATCCCACTACTCCTTCATCCCACCACTCCTTCACCCCACCACTCCTTCACCCCACCACTCCTTCACCCCACCACTCCTTCACCCCACCACTCCTTCACCCCATCACTCCTTCACCCCATCACTCCTTCACCCCACCACTCCTTCATCCCACCACTCCTTCACCCCAGCACTCCTTCACCCCAGCACTCCTTCACCCCAGCACTCCTTCACCCCAGCACTCCTTCACCCCAGCACTCCTTCACCCCAGCACTCCTTTACCCCACCACTCCTTCATCCCACCACTCCTTCACCCTACCACTCCTTCACCCTACCACTCCTTCACCCTACCACTCCTTCAGCCTACCACTACTTCACCCTACCACTACTTCACCCTAGCACTCCTTCATCCCACCACTCCTTCACCATACCACTCCTTCATCCCATCACTCCTTCACCCCACCACTCCTTCACCCCACCACTCCTTCACCCCACCACTACTTCACCCCACCACTCCTTCACCCCAGCACTCCATCATTCCACCACTCCATCATTCCACCACTCCTTCATCCCACCACCCCTTCATCCCACCACTCCTTCACCCCACCACTCCTTCACCCCACCACTCCTTCACCCCACCACTCCTTCACCCCACCACTCCTTCCTCCCACCATTCCTTTACCCCACCACTCCACCACTCCTTCACCCCACCACTCCTGCATCCCACCACTCCTTCACCCCACCACTCCTTCACCCCACCACTCCTTCACCCCACCACTCCTTCACCCCACCACTACTTCATCCCACCATTCCTTTACCCCACCACTCCACCACTCCTTCATCCCACCACTCCTTCACCCCACCACTCCTTCACCCCACCACTCCTTCACCCCACCACTACTTCATCCCACCATTCCTTTACCCCACCACTCCACCACTCCTTCATCCCACCACTCCTTCACCCCACCACTCCTTCACCCCACCACTCCTTCACCCCACCACTCCTTCACCCCACCACTACTTCACCCCATCACTCCTTCACCCTACCACTCCTTCATCCCATCACTCCTTTACCCCACTGTACCTTCACCCCACCACTCCTTCACCCCAGCACTCCTTCATTCCACCATTCCTTTACCCCACCACTCCACCACTCCTTCACCCCACTGTACCTTCATCCCACCACTCCTTCACCCCGCCACTCCTTCATTCCACCACTCCTTCACCCTGCCACTCCTTCATCCCATCACTCCTTTACCCCACTGTACCTTCACCCCACCACTCCTTCACCATTCCACTCCTTCACCCCAGCACTCCTTTATCCCACCATTCCTTCACCCCACCACTCCAGCACTCCTTCATCCCACCACTCCTTCACCCTACCACTCCTTCACCCTACCACTCCTTCAATCTAGCAATCCTTCACCCAACCACTCCTTCATCCCATCACTCCTTTACCCCCCTGTACCTTCATCCCACTGTACCTTCATCCCACCACTCCTTCATCCCACCACTCCTTCATCCCAGCACTCCTTCATCCCACCATTCCTTCATCCCACCACTCCTTCACCCCACCACTCCTTCACCCCACCACTCCTTCACCCCACCACTCCTTCACCCCACTATAACTTCATCCCACCACGCCTTCATCCCAGCACTCCTTCACCCCACCACTCCTTCGCCCCACCACTCCTTCGCCCCACCACTCCTTCGCCCCACCACTCCTTCGGCCCACCACTCCTTCGCCCCACCACTCCTTCGCCCCACCACTCCTTCGCCCCACCACTCCTTCGCCCCACCACTCCTTAGCCCCATCACCCCTTCACCCCACTGTACCTTCACCCCACTGTACCTTCACCCCACTGTACCTTCACCCCACTGTACCTTCATCCCACTGTACCTTCATCCCACCACTCCTTCACCCCACCACTCCTTCACCCCACCACTCCTTCACCCCACCACTCCTTAGCCCCACCACTCCTTAGCCCCATCACTCCTTAGCCCCATCACTCCTTAGCCCCATCACTCCTTATCCCATCACTCCTTCATCCCATCACTCCTTCACCCCACTGTACCTTCACCTCACCACTCCTTCATCTCATCACTCCTTCATCCCACCACTCCTTCACCCCACTATACCTTCACCCCACCACTCCTTCACCCCACCACTCCTTTACCCCACCACTCCTTTACCCCACCACTCCTTCATCCGAGCACTCCTTCATCCCACTACTCCTTCATCCCACCACTCCTTCACCCCACCACTCCTTCACCTCACTACTCCTTCGCCCCACCACTCCTTAGCCCCATCACTCCTTAGCCCCATCACTCCTTCACCCCACTGTACCTTCACCCCACCACTCCTTCATCCCACCACTCCTTCATCTCACCACTCCTTCACCCCACCACTCCTTCACCCCATCACTCCTTCACCCCACTGTACCCTCACCCCACTGTACCTTCATCCCACTGTACCTTCATCCCACTGTACCTTCATTCCAATGTACCTTCATCCCACTTTACCTTCATCCCACTTTACCTTCATCCCACCACTCCTTCACCCCACCACACCTTCACCCCACCACTCCTTAGCCCCACCACTCCTTAGCCCCATCACTCCTTCACCCCACTGTACCTTCACCCCACTGTACCTTCACCCCACTGTACCTTCACCCCACCACTCCTTCAGCTCACCACTCCTTCATCCCACCACTCCTTCATCCCACCACTCCTTCATCCTACCACTCCTTCATCCCACCACTCCTTCGCCCCACCACTCCTTCGCCCCACCACTCCTTCACCCCACTGTACCTTCACCCCACCACTCCTTCATCCCACCACTCCTTCACCTCACTGTACCTTCATCCCACCACTCCTTCACCCCACCACTTCTTCACCCCGCTGTACCTTCATCCAACCACTCCTTCACCCCACTGTACCTTCATCTCACCACTCCTTCACCCCACCACTCCTTCATCCCACCACTCCTTCACCCCACTATAACTTCATCCCACCACTCCTTCATCCCACCACTCCTTCACCCCACTATACCTTCATCCCACCACTCCTTCACCCCACCACTCCTTCACCCCACCACTCCTTCACCCCTCCACTCCACCACTCCTTCATCCCACCATTCCTTTACCCCACCACTCCACCACTCCTTCATCCCAACACTCCTTCATCCCACCACTCCTTCATCCCACCACTCCTTCATCCCACCACTCCTTCATCCCACCTCTCCTTCACCCCACTATACCTTCATCCCACCACTCCTTCATCCCACCACTTCTTCATCCCACCACTTCTTCACCCCACCACTCCTTCATCCCACCACCCCTTCACCCCACCACTACTTCATCCCATCACTCCTTCACCCCATCACTCCTTCACCCCACCACTACTTCACCCCACCACTCCTTCACCCCACCACTCCTTCATCCCACCACTCCTTCACCCCACCACTCCTTCACCCCACCACTCCTTCACCTCACCACTCCTTCACCCCACCACTCCTTCACCCCAGCACTCCTTCATCCCACTGTACCTTCACCTCACCACTCCTTCACCCCACCACTCCTTCACCCCACCACTCCTTCATCCCATCACTCCTAAATCCCATCACTCCTTCACCCCACCACTCCTTCACCCCACCACTCCTTCACCCCACCACTCCTTCACCCCACCACTCCTTCATCCCATCACTCCTTCACCCCACAACTCCTTCACCCCACCACTCCTTCACCCCCCCACTCCTTCATCCCACCACTCCTTCACCCCACTGTACCTTCATCCCACCACTCCTTCACCCCACCACTCCTTCATCCCACCACTCCTTCATCCCACCACTCCTTCATCCCACCACTCCTTTATCCCACCACTCCTTCATCCCACCACTCCTTCACCCCACCACTCCTTCACCTCACCACTCCTTCACCCCACCACTCCTTCACCCCAGCACTCCTTCATCCCACTGTACCTTCACCCCACCACTCCTTCACCCCACCACTCCTTCATCCCATCACTCCTAAATCCCATCACTCCTTCATCCCACAACTCCTTCACCCCACCACTCCTTCACCCCACCACTCCTTCACCCCAGCACTCCTTCACCCCATCACTCCTTCACCCCACAACTCCTTCACCCCACCACTCCTTCACCCCCCCACTCCTTCATCCCACCACTCCTTCACCCCACTGTACCTTCATCCCACCACTCCTTCACCCCACCACTCCTTCACCCCACCACTCCTTCATCCCACCACTCCTTCATCCCACCACTCCTTCATCCCACCACTCCTTCATCCCACCACTCCTTCACCCCACCACTCCTTCACCCCACCACTCCTTCACCCCACCACTCCTTCATCCCACCACTCCTTCATCCCACCACTCCTTCATCCCACCACTCCTTCACCCCACCACTCCTTCATCCCACCACTCCTTCACCCTATCACTCCTTCATCCCATCACTCCTTTACCCCACTGTACCTTCACCCCACCACTCCTTCACCCCAGCACTCCTTCATCCCACCATTCCTTTACCCCACCACTCCACCACTCCTTCATCCCACCACTCCTTCATCCCACCACTCCTTCACCCCACCACTCCTTCATCCCACCACTCCTTCATCCCACCACTCCTTCATCCCACCACTCCTTCATCCCACCACTCCTTCATCCCACCACTCCTTTACCCCACTGTACCTTCACCTTCACCCCACCACTCCTTCACCCCACCACTCCTTCATCCTACCACTCCTTCACCCCACTATACCTTCACTCCACCACTCCTTCACCCCACTGTACCTTCACCCCACTGTACCTTCACCCCACCACTCCTTCATCCCACCACTCCTTCATCCCACCACTCCTTCATCCCACTACTCCTTCATCCCACCACTCCTTCACCCCACCACTCCTTCACCCCACCACTCCTTCACCCCACCACTCCTTCACCCTACCACTCCTTCATCCTACCACTCCTTCACCCCACTATACCTTCACTCCACCACTCCATCCCACCACTCCATCCCACCACTCCTTCACCCCACTGTACCTTCACCCCACCACTCCTTCATCCCACCACTCCTTCATCCCACCACTCCTTCATCCCACCACTCCTTCACCCCACCACTCCTTCACCCCACCACTCCTTCACCCCACCACTCCTTCACCCTACCACTCCTTCATCCTACCACTCCTTCACCCCACTATACCTTCACTCCACCACTCCATCCCACCACTCCTTCACCCCACTGTACCTTCACCCCACTGTACCTTCACCCCACCACTCCTTCATCCCACCACTCCTTCATCCCACTACTCCTTCACCCCACCACTCATTCACCCCACCACTCCTTCACCCCACCACTCCTTCACCCCACCACTCCTTCACCCCACCACTCCTTAGCCCCATCACTCCTTATCCCATCACTCCTTCATCCCATCACTCCTTCATCCCATCACTCCTTCACCCCACTGTACCTTCACCTCACCACTCCTTCATCTCATCACTCCTTCATCCCACCACTCCTTCACCCCACTATACCTTCACCCCACCACTCCTTCACCCCACCACTCCTTCACCCCACCACTCCTTCACCACACCACTCCTTCACCCCACCACTCCTTCATCCGAGCACTCCTTCATCCCACCACTCCTTCACCCCACCACTCCTT
Source organism: Aquarana catesbeiana (assembly GCF_042186555.1). Taxonomy (NCBI): domain Eukaryota; kingdom Metazoa; phylum Chordata; class Amphibia; order Anura; family Ranidae; genus Aquarana; species Aquarana catesbeiana. The sequence continues at coordinate 2,543,477 of NC_133332.1, forward strand.
CACCTCACCACTCCTTCGCCCCACCACTCCTTCGCCCCACCACTCCTTCGCCCCATCACTCCTTAGCCCCATCACTCCTTAGCCCCATCACTCCTTATCCCATCACTCCTTCATCCCATCACTCCTTCATCCCATCACTCCTTCACCCCACTGTACCTTCACCTCACCACTCCTTCATCTCATCACTCCTTCATCCCACCACTCCTTCACCCCACTATACCTTCACCCCACCACTCCTTCACCCCACCACTCCTTCACCCCACCACTCCTTTACCACACCACTCCTTTACCCCACCACTCCTTCATCCGAGCACTCCTTCATCCCACCACTCCTTCACCCCACCACTCCTTCACCTCACCACTCCTTCGCCCCACCACTCCTTCGCCCCACCACTCCTTCGCCCCATCACTCCTTAGCCCCATCACTCCTTAGCCCCATCACTCCTTCACCCCACCACTCCTTCACCCCACTGTACCTTCATCCCACTGTACCTTCATCCCACTGTACCTTCATTCCAATGTACTTTCATTCCAATGTACCTTCATCCCACCACTCCTTCATCCCACCACTCCTTCACCCCACCACTCCTTCACCCCACCACACCTTCACCCCACCACACCTTCGCCCCACCACACCTTCGCCCCACCACTCCTTCGCCCCACCACTCCTTCGCCCCATCACTCCTTCATCCCATCACTCCTTCACCCCACTGTACCTTCACCCCTCTGTACCTTCACCCCACTGTACCTTCACCCCACCACTCCTTCAGCTCACCACTCCTTCATCCCACCACTCCTTCATCCCACCACTCCTTCATCCTACCACTCCTTCGCCCCACCACTCCTTCGCCCCACCACTCCTTCGCCCCACCACTCCTTCGCCCCACCACTCCTTCGCCCCACCACTCCTTCGCCCCACCACTCCTTCGCCCCACCACTCCTTAGCCCCACCACTCCTTAGCCCCACCACTCCTTAGCCCCACCACTCCTTAGCCCCACCACTCCTTCACCCCACTGTACCTTCACCCCAGCACTCCTTCACCCCACCACTCCTTCATCCCACCACTCCTTCACCTCACTGTACCTTCATCCCACCACTCCTTCACCCCACCACTTCTTCACCCCGCTGTACCTTCATCCAACCACTCCTTCACCCCACTGTACCTTCATCTCACCACTCCTTCATCCCACCCCTCCTTCACCCCACTATAACTTCATCCCACCACTCCTTCATCCCACCACTCCTTCACCCCACTATACCTTCATCCCACCACTCCTTCACCCCACCACTCCTTCACCCCACCACTCCTTTACCCCTCCACTCCACCACTCCTTCATCCCACCACTCCTTCATCCCACCATTCCTTCACCCCACCACTCCTTCACCCCACCACTCCTTCACCCCACCACTCTTTCACCCCATCACTCCTTCATCTCACCACTCCTTCACCCTACCACTCCTTCACCCCACTATACCTTCATCCCACCACTCCTTCACCCCACCACTCCTTCATCCCACCACTCCTTCACCCCACTATACCTTCACTCCACCACTCCTTCACCCCACCACTCCTTCACCCCACCACTCCTTCACCCTACCACTCCTTCATCCTACCACTCCTTCACCCCACCACTCCTTCACCCCACTATACCTTCACTCCACCACTCCATCCCACCACTCCTTCACCCCACTGTACCTTCACCCCACTGTACCTTCACTCCACTGTACCTTCATCCCACCACTCCTTCATCCCACCACTCCTTCATCCCACCACTCCTTCATCCCACCACTCCTTCATCCCACCACTCCTTCATCCCACCACTCCTTCACCCCACCACTACTTCATCCCACCACTCCTTCACCCCACCACTCCTTCATCTCAGCACTCCTTCACTCCACCACTCCTTCACCCCACCACTCCTTCACCCCACTATACCTTCACCCCACTATACCTTCACCCCACCACTCCTTCACCCCACCACTCCTTCATCCCACCACTCCTTCACCCCATTGTACCTTCACCCCATTGTACCTTCACCCCACTGTACCTTCACCCCACCACTCCTTCATCCTACCACTCCTTCACCCCACTATACCTTCACTCCACCACTCCATCCCACCACTCCTTCACCCCACTGTACCTTCACCCCACTGTACCTTCACCCCACTGTACCTTCACCCCACCACTCCTTTATCCCACTACTCCTTTATCCCACTACTCCTTTATCCCACCACTCCTTCACCCCACCACTCCTTCACCCCACCACTCCTTCATCCCATCACTCCTTCATCCCACCACTCCTTCACCCCATCACTCCTTCACCCCACCACTCCTTCACCCCACCACTCCTTCATCCCACTGTACCTTCATCCCACCACTCCTTCATCCCACCACTCCTTCACCCCAGCACTCCTTCACCCCAGCACTCCTTCACCCCAGCACTCCTTTACCCCACCGTACCTTCATCCCACCACTCCTTCACCCTACCACTCCTTCACCCTACCACTCCTTCAGCCTACCACTACTTCACCCTACCACTACTTCACCCTACCACTCCTTCATCCCACCACTCCTTCACCATACCACTCCTTCATCCCATCACTCCTTCATCCCATCACTCCTTCACCCCACCACTCCTTCACCCCACCACTACTTCACCCCACCACTCCTTCACCCCAGCACTCCATCATTCCACCACTCCTTCACCCCACCACCCCTTCATCCCACCACTCCTTCACCCCACCACTCCTTCACCCCACCACTCCTTTACCCCACCACTCCTTCACCCCACCACTCCTTCACCCCACCACTCCTTCACCCCACCACTACTTCATCCCACCATTCCTTTACCCCACCACTCCACCACTCCTTCATCCCACCACTCCTTCACCCCACCACTCCTTCATCCCACCACTCCTTCACCCCACCACTCCTTCACCCCACCACTCCTTCACCCCACCACTCCTTCACCCCACCACTACTTCATCCCACCATTCCTTTACCCCACCACTCCACCACTCCTTCATCCCACCACTCCTTCACCCCACCACTCCTTCACCCCACCACTCCTTCACCCCACCACTCCTTCACCCCACCATTCCTTTACCCCACCACTCCACCACTCCTTCATCCCACCACTCCTTCACCCCACCACTCCTTCACCCCACCACTCCTTCACCCTACCACTCCTTCATCCCATCACTCCTTTACCCCACTGTACCTTCACCCCACCACTCCTTCACCCCAGCACTCCTTCATTCCACCATTCCTTTACCCCACCACTCCACCACTCCTTCACCCCACTGTACCTTCATCCCACCACTCCTTCACCCCGCCACTCCTTCATTCCACCACTCCTTCACCCTGCCACTCCTTCATCCCATCACTCCTTTACCCCACTGTACCTTCACCCCACCACTCCTTCACCATTCCACTCCTTCACCCCAGCACTCCTTTATCCCACCATTCCTTCACCCCACCACTCCAGCACTCCTTCATCCCACCACTCCTTCACCCTACCACTCCTTCACCCTACCACTCCTTCAATCTAGCAATCCTTCACCCAACCACTCCTTCATCCCATCACTCCTTTACCCCCCTGTACCTTCATCCCACTGTACCTTCATCCCACCACTCCTTCATCCCACCACTCCTTCATCCCAGCACTCCTTCATCCCACCATTCCTTCATCCCACCACTCCTTCACCCCACCACTCCTTCACCCCACCACTCCTTCGCCCCAGCACTCCTTCGCCCCAGCACTCCTTCGCCCCAGCACTCCTTCGCCCCACCACTCCTTCGCCCCACCACTCCTTCGCCCCACCACTCCTTCGCCCCACCACTCCTTCGCCCCACCACTCCTTCGCCCCACCACTCCTTAGCCCCATCACTCCTTCACCCCACTGTACCTTCACCCCACCACTCCTTCACCCCACCACTCCTTCATCCCACCACTCCTTCATCCCACCACTCCTTCACCCCACCACTCCTTCATCCCACTGTACCTTCACCTTCACGCCACCACTCCTTCACCCCACCACTCCTTCATCCTACCACTCCTTCACCCCACTATACCTTCACTCCACCACTCCTTCACCCCACTGTACCTTCACCCCACTGTACCTTCACCCCACTGTACCTTCACCCCACTGTACCTTCACCCCACCACTCCTTCATCCCACCACTCCTTCATCCCACCACTCCTTCATCCCACCACTCCTTTACCCCACCACTCCTTCACCCCACAACTCCTTCACCCCACCATTCCTTCACCCCACTATACCTTCACTCCACCACTCCATCCCACCACTCCTTCACCCCACTGTACCTTCACCCCACCACTCCTTCACCCCACCACTCCTTCATCCCACTACTCCTTCACCCCACCACTCCTTCACCCCACCACTCCTTCATCCCACCACTCCTTCACCCCACCACTCCTTCACCTCACCACTCCTTCACCCCACCACTCCTTCACCCTACCACTCCTTCATCCTACCACTCCTTCACCCCACTATACCTTCACTCCACCACTCCATCCCACCACTCCATCACCCCACTGTACCTTCACCCCACTGTACCTTCACCCCACTGTACCTTCACCCCACTGTACCTTCACCCCACTGTACCTTCATCCCACCACTCCTTCACCCCACCACTCCTTCACCCCACCACTCCTTCACCCCACCACTCCTTAGCCCCATCACTCCTTATCCCATCACTCCTTCATCCCATCACTCCTTCATCCCATCACTCCTTCACCCCACTGTACCTTCACCTCACCACTCCTTCATCTCATCACTCCTTCATCCCACCACTCCTTCACCCCACTATACCTTCACCCCACCACTCCTTCACCCCACCACTCCTTCACCCCACCACTCCTTCACCCCACCACTCCTTTACCCCACCACTCCTTTACCCCACCACTCCTTCACCCCACCACTCCTTCACCTCACCACTCCTTCATCCCATCACTCCTTCATCCCATCACTCCTTCACCCCACTGTACCTTCACCTCACCACTCCTTCATCTCATCACTCCTTCATCCCATCACTCCTTCATCCCATCACTCCTTCACCCCACTGTACCTTCACCTCACCACTCCTTCATCTCATCACTCCTTCATCCCACCACTCCTTCATCCCACCACTCCTTCACCCCACCACTCCTTCACCCCACCACTCCTTCACCTCACCACTCCTTCGCCCCACCACTCCTTAGCCCCATCACTCCTTAGCCCCATCACTCCTTCACCCCACTGTACCTTCACCCCACCACTCCTTCATCCCACCACTCCTTCATCTCACCACTCCTTCACCCCACCACTCCTTCACCCCACTGTACCTTCATCCCACTGTACCTTCATCCCACTGTACCTTCATCCCACTGTACCTTCATCCCACTGTACCTTCATTCCAATGTACCTTCATCCCACTTTACCTTCATCCCACCACTCCTTCACCCCACCACACCTTCACCCCACCACACCTTCACCCCACCACTCCTTCACCCCACCACTCCTTAGCCCCATCACTCCTTCATCCCATCACTCCTTCACCCCACTGTACCTTCACCCCACTGTACCTTCACCCCACTGTGCCTTCACCCCACCACTCCTTCAGCTCACCACTCCTTCATCCCACCACTCCTTCATCCCACCACTCCTTCATCCCATCACTCCTTCACCCCACCACTCCTTCACCCCACCACTCCTTCACCCTACCACTCCTTCATCCTACCACTCCTTCACCCCACTATACCTTCACTCCACCACTCCATCCCATCACTCCATCACCCCACTGTACCTTCACCCCACTGTACCTTCACCCCACTGTACCTTCACCCCACTGTACCTTCACCCCACTGTACCTTCACCCCACTGTACCTTCACCCCACTGTACCTTCATCCCACCACTCCTTCACCCCACCACTCCTTAGCCCCATCACTCCTTCATCCCATCACTCCTTCATCCCATCACTCCTTCACCCCACTGTACCTTCACCTCACCACTCCTTCATCTCATCACTCCTTCATCCCACCACTCCTTCACCCCACTATACCTTCACCCCACCACTCCTTTACCCCACCACTCCTTTACCCCACCACTCCTTTACCCCACCACTCCTTCATCCCACTACTCCTTCATCCCACTACTCCTTCATCCCACCACTCCTTCACCCCACCACTCCTTCACCTCACCACTCCTTCGCCCCACCACTCCTTAGCCCCATCACTCCTTAGCCCCATCACTCCTTCACCCCACTGTACCTTCACCCCACCACTCCTTCATCCCACCACTCCTTCATCTCACCACTCCTTCACCCCACCACTCCTTCACCCCACTGTACCTTCACCCCACTGTACCTTCATCCCACTGTACCTTCATCCCACTGTACCTTCATTCCAATGTACCTTCATCCCACTTTACCTTCACCCCACCACTCCTTCATCCCACCACTCCTTCATCCCACCACTCCTTCATCCCACCACTCCTTCATCCCACCACTCCTTCATCCTACCACTCCTTCATCCTACCACTCCTTCGCCCCATCACTCCTTCGCCCCACCACTCCTTCGCCCCACCACTCCTTCACCCCACTGTACCTTCACCCCATCACTCCTTCACCCCACCACTCCTTCATCCCACCACTCCTTCACCTCACTGTACCTTCATCCCACCACTCCTTCACCCCACCACTTCTTCACCCCGCTGTACCTTCATCCAACCACTCCTTCACCCCACTGTACCTTCATCTCACCACTCCTTCACCCCACCACTCCTTCATCCCACCACTCCTTCACCCCACTATAACTTCATCCCACCACTCCTTCATCCCACCACTCCTTCACCCCACTATACCTTCATCCCACCACTCCTTCACCCCACCACTCCTTCACCCCACCACTCCTTCACCCCTCCACTCCACCACTCCTTCATCCCACCACTCCTTCATCCCACCATTCCTTTACCCCACCACTCCATCACTCCTTCATCCCAACACTCCTTCATCCCACCACTCCTTCATCCCACCGCTCCTTCACCCCACCACTCCTTCATCCCACCACTCCTTCATCCCACCACTCCTTCATCCCACCACTCCTTCATCCCACCACTCCTTCACCCCACCTCTCCTTCACCCCACTATACCTTCATCCCACCACTCCTTCATCCCACCACTTCTTCATCCCACCACTTCTTCACCCCACCACTCCTTCATCCCACCACCCCTTCACCCCACCACTACTTCATCCCATCACTCCTTCACCCCATCACTCCTTCACCCCATCACTCCTTCACCCCACCACTCCTTCACCCCACCACTCCTTCATCCCACTACTCCTTCATCCCACCACTCCTTCACCCCACCACTCCTTCACCCCACCACTCCTTCACCTCACCACTCCTTCACCCCACCACTCCTTCACCCCAGCACTCCTTCATCCCACTGTACCTTCACCCCACCACTCCTTCACCCCACCACTCCTTCATCCCATCACTCCTAAATCCCATCACTCCTTCATCCCACAACTCCTTCACCCCACCACTCCTTCACCCCACCACTCCTTCATCCCATCACTCCTTCACCCCACAACTCCTTCACCCCACCACTCCTTCACCCCCCCACTCCTTCATCCCACCACTACTTCACCCCACTGTCCCTTCATCCCACCACTCCTTCACCCCACCACTCCTTCACCCCACCACTCCTTCACCCCACCACTCCTTCATCCCAGCACTCCTTCATCCCACCACTCCTTCATCCCACCACTCCTTCATCCCACCACTCCTTCATCCCACCACTCCTTCACCCCACCACTCCTTCACCCCAGCACTCCTTCACCCCAGCACTCCTTCATCCCACTGTACCTTCACCCCACCACTCCTTCACCCCACCACTCCTTCACCCCACCACTCCTTCATCCCATCACTCCTTCATCCCACAACTCCTTCATCCCACAACTCCTTCACCCCACCACTCCTTCACCCCACCACTCCTTCACCCCACCACTCCTTCATCCCATCACTCCTTCACCCCACAACTCCTTCACCCCACCACTCCTTCACCCCCCCCACTCCTTCATCCCACCACTCCTTCACCCCACTGTACCTTCATCCCACCACTCCTTCACCCCACCACTCCTTCACCCCACCACTCCTTCATCCCACCACTCCTTCATCCCACCACTCCTTCACCCCACCACTCCTTCATCCCACCACTCCTTCATCCCACCACTCCTTCACCCCACCACTCCTTCATCCCACCACTCCTTCACCCTATCACTCCTTCATCCCATCACTCCTTTACCCCACTGTACCTTCACCCCACCACTCCTTCACCCCAGCACTCCTTCATCCCACCATTCCTTTACCCCACCACTCCACCACTCCTTCACCCCACCACTCCTTCACCCCACCACTCCTTCATCCCACCACTCCTTCATCCCACCACTCCTTCATCCCACCACTCCTTCATCCCATCACTCCTTTACCCCACTGTACCTTCACCCCACCACTCCTTCACCCCAGCACTCCTTCATCCCACCATTCCTTTACCCCACCACTCCACCACTCCTTCACCCCACCACTCCTTCACCCCACCACTCCTTCATCCCACCACTCCTTCATCCCACCACTCCTTCATCCCACCACTCCTTCATCCCACCACTCCTTCATCCCACCACTCCTTCACCCCACCACTCCTTTACCCCACCACTCCTTCACCCCTCCACTCCTTCACCCCACCACTCGTTCACCCCACCACTCGTTCACCCCACCACTCGTTCACCCCACCAGTCGTTCACCCCACCAGTCGTTCACCCCACCACTCGTTCACCCCACCACTCCTTTACCCCACCACTCCTTTACCCCACCACTCCTTTACCCCACCACTCCTTCACCCCACTGTACCTTCACCCCACTGTACCTTCACCGCAACACTTCTTCACCCCACCACTCTTTTACCCCACCACTCCTTAGCCCCACCACTCCTTCACCCCACTGTACCTTCATCTCACCACTCCTTCATCCCACCACTCCTTCACCCCAATGTACCTTAACCCCACCACTCATTTACCCCACCACTCCTTCACCCCAACACTCCTTCATCCCACCATTCCTTCACCCCACCACTCCTTCACCCCACCACTCCTTCACCCCACCACTCCTTCACCCCACCACTCCTTCACCCCACCACTCTTTCACCCCATAACTCCTTCATCTCACCACTCCTTCACCCTACCACTCCTTCACCCCACTATACCTTCACTCCACCACTCCTTCACCCCACCACTCCTTCATCCCACCACTCCTTCACCCCACTATACCTTCACTCCACCACTCCTTCACCCCACCACTCCTTCACCCCATCGCTCCTTCACCCTACCACTCCTTCATCCTACCACTCCTTCACCCCACTATACCTTCACTCCACCACTCCATCCCACCACTCCTTCACCCCACTGTACCTTCACCCCACTGTACCTTCACCCCACTGTACCTTCACCCCACTGTACCTTCACCCCACCACTCCTTCATCCCACTACTCCTTCATCCCACCACTCCTTCACCCCACCACTCCTTCATCCCACCACTCCTTCACCCCACAACTACTTCATCCCATCACTCCTTCATCCCACCACTCCTTCACCCCACCACTCCTTCATCTCAGCACTCCTTCACTCCACCACTCCTTCACCCCATCACTCCTTCATCCCACCACTCCTTCACCCCAACACTCCTTCACCCCAGCACTCCTTCACCCCACCACTCCTTCATCCCACCACTCCTTCACCCCACCACTCCTTCACCCCACCACTCCTTCACCCCACCACTCCTTTACCCCACCGTACCTTCATCCCACCACTCCTTCACCCCACCACTCCTTCACCCCACCACTCCTTCACCCTACCACTCCTTCAGCCTACCACTACTTCACCCTACCACTACTTCACCCTACCACTCCTTCATCCCACCACTCCTTCACCCTACCACTCCTTCATCCCATCACTCCTTTACCCCACTGTACCTTCATCCCACCACTCCTTCACCCCACCACTCCTTCACCCCACCACTCCATCATCCCACCACTCCTTCATCCCACCACCCCTTCATCCCACCACTCCTTCATCCCACCACTCCTTCATCCCACCACTCCTTCACCCCACCACTCCTTCACCCCACCACTCCTTCACCCCACCACTCCTTCACCCCACCACTCCTTCACCCCACCATTCCTTCATCCCACCACTCCTTCATCCCACCACTCCTTCATCCCACCACTCCTTCATCCCACCACTCCTTCATCCCACCACTCCTTCATCCCACCACTCCTTCACCCCACCACTCCTTCACCCCACCACTCCTTCACCCCACCACTACTTCACCCCATCACTCCTTCACCCTACCACTCCTTCATCCCATCACTCCTTTACCCCACTGTACCTTCACCCCACCATTCCTTCACCCCAGCACTCCTTCATTCCACCATTCCTTTACCCCACCACTCCACCACTCCTTCACCCCACTGTACCTTCATCCCACCACTCCTTCACCCCGCCACTCATTCATTCCACCACTCCTTCACCCTGCCACTCCTTCATCCCATCACTCCTTTACCCCACTGTACCTTCACCCCACCACTCCTTCACCATTCCACTCCTTCACCCCAGCACTCCTTTATCCCACCACTCCTTCATCCCACCACTCCTTCACCCTACCACTCCTTCACCCTACCACTCCTTCAATCTAGCAATCCTTCACCCAACCACTCCTTCATCCCATCACTCCTTTACCCCCCTGTACCTTCATCCCACTGTACCTTCATCCCACTGTACCTTCATCCCACCACTCCTTCATCCCACCATTCCTTCATCCCACCACTCCTTCACCCCACCACTCCTTCACCCCACCACTCCTTCACCCCACCACTCCTTCACCCCACCACTCCTTCACCCCACCACTCCTTCGCCCCACCACTCCTTCGCCCCACCACTCCTTCGCCCCACCACTTCTTAGCCCCACCACTCCTTAGCCCCACCACTCCTTAGCCCCACCACTCCTTAGCCCCATCACTCCTTCATCCCATCACACCTTCGCCCCACTGTACCTTCACCCCACCACTCCTTCATCCCACCACTCCTTCATCCCACCACTCCTTCATCCCACCACTCCTTCATCCCACCACTCCTTCATCCCACTGTACCTTCACCTTCACCCCACCACTCCTTCACCCCACCACTCCTTCATCCTACCACTCCTTCACCCCACTATACCTTCACTCCACCACTCCTTCACCCCACTGTACCTTCACCCCACTGTACCTTCACCCCACTGTACCTTCACCCCACTGTACCTTCACCCCACCACTCCTTCACCCCACCACTCCTTCACCCCACCACTCCTTCACCCCACCACTCCTTAGCCCCATCACTCCTTAGCCCCATCACTCCTTAGCCCCATCACTCCTTAGCCCCATCACTCCTTAGCCCCATCACTCCTTAGCCCCATCACTCCTTCATCCCACTGTACCTTCACCTCACTGTACCTTCACCCCACTGTACCTTCACCCCACTGTACCTTCACCCCACCACTCCTTCACCCCAACACTCCTTCATCCCACCATTCCTTCACCCCACCACTCCTTCACCCCACCACTCCTTCACCCCACCACTCCTTCACCCCACCACTCTTTCACCCCATAACTCCTTCATCTCACCACTCCTTCACCCTACCACTCCTTCACCCCACTATACCTTCACTCCACCACTCCTTCACCCCACCACTCCTTCATCCCACCACTCCTTCACCCCACTATACCTTCACTCCACCACTCCTTCACCCCACCACTCCTTCACCCCATCGCTCCTTCACCCTACCACTCCTTCATCCTACCACTCCTTCACCCCACTATACCTTCACTCCACCACTCCATCCCACCACTCCTTCACCCCACTGTACCTTCACCCCACTGTACCTTCACCCCACTGTACCTTCACCCCACTGTACCTTCACCCCACTGTACCTTCACCCCACCACTCCTTCATCCCACTACTCCTTCATCCCACCACTCCTTCACCCCACCACTCCTTCATCCCACCACTCCTTCACCCCACAACTACTTCATCCCATCACTCCTTCATCCCACCACTCCTTCACCCCACCACTCCTTCATCTCAGCACTCCTTCACTCCACCACTCCTTCACCCCATCACTCCTTCATCCCACCACTCCTTCACCCCAACACTCCTTCACCCCAGCACTCCTTCACCCCACCACTCCTTCATCCCACCACTCCTTCACCCCACCACTCCTTCACCCCACCACTCCTTCACCCCACCACTCCTTTACCCCACCACTCCTTCACCCTACCACTCCTTCACCCTACCACTCCTTCAGCCTACCACTACTTCACCCTACCACTACTTCACCCTACCACTCCTTCATCCCACCACTCCTTCACCCTACCACTCCTTCATCCCATCACTCCTTTACCCCACTGTACCTTCATCCCACCACTCCTTCACCCCACCACTCCTTCACCCCACCACTCCTTCACCCCACCACTCCATCATCCCACCACTCCTTCATCCCACCACCCCTTCATCCCACCACTCCTTCATCCCACCACTCCTTCAGCCCACCACTCCTTCACCCCACCACTCCTTCACCCCACCACTCCTTCACCCCACCACTCCTTCACCCCACCACTCCTTCACCCCACCATTCCTTCATCCCACCACTCCTTCATCCCACCACTCCTTCATCCCACCACTCCTTCATCCCACCACTCCTTCATCCCACCACTCCTTCACCCCACCACTCCTTCACCCCACCACTACTTCACCCCATCACTCCTTCACCCTACCACTCCTTCATCCCATCACTCCTTTACCCCACTGTACCTTCACCCCACCATTCCTTCACCCCAGCACTCCTTCATTCCACCATTCCTTTACCCCACCACTCCACCACTCCTTCACCCCACTGTACCTTCATCCCACCACTCCTTCACCCCGCCACTCCTTCATTCCACCACTCCTTCACCCTGCCACTCCTTCATCCCATCACTCCTTTACCCCACTGTACCTTCACCCCACCACTCCTTCACCATTCCACTCCTTCACCCCAGCACTCCTTTATCCCACCACTCCTTCATCCCACCACTCCTTCACCCTACCACTCCTTCACCCTACCACTCCTTCAATCTAGCAATCCTTCACCCAACCACTCCTTCATCCCATCACTCCTTTACCCCCCTGTACCTTCATCCCACTGTACCTTCATCCCACTGTACCTTCATCCCACCACTCCTTCATCCCACCATTCCTTCATCCCACCACTCCTTCACCCCACCACTCCTTCACCCCACCACTCCTTTACCCCACCACTCCTTCACCCCACCACTCCTTCGCCCCACCACTCCTTCGCCCCACCACTCCTTCGCCCCACCACTCCTTAGCCCCACCACTCCTTAGCCCCACCACTCCTTAGCCCCACCACTCCTTAGCCCCACCACTCCTTAGCCCCACCACTCCTTAGCCCCATCACTCCTTCATCCCATCACACCTTCGCCCCACTGTACCTTCACCCCACCACTCCTTCATCCCACCACTCCTTCATCCCACCACTCCTTCATCCCACCACTCCTTTACCCCACTGTACCTTCACCTTCACCCCACCACTCCTTCACCCCACCACTCCTTCATCCTACCACTCCTTCACCCCACTATACCTTCACTCCACCACTCCTTCACCCCACTGTACCTTCACCCCACTGTACCTTCACCCCACTGTACCTTCACCCCACCACTCCTTCACCCCACCACTCCTTCACCCCACCACTCCTTCACCCCACCACTCCTTCACCCCACTGTACCTTCACCTCACCACTCCTTCATCTCATCACTCCTTCATCTCACCATTCCTTCACCCCACTATACCTTCACTCCACCACTCCATCCCACCACTCCTTCACCCCACTGTACCTTCACCCCACTACTCCTTCACCCCACCACTCCTTCACCCCACCACTCCTTCACCCCACCACTCCTTCACCCTACCACTCCTTCATCCCACTATACCTTCACTCCACCACTCCATCCCACCACTCCATCCCACCACTCCTTCACCCCACTGTACCTTCACCCCACTGTACCTTCACCCCACTGTACCTTCACCCCACTGTACCTTCACCCCACCACTCCTTCATCCCACCACTCCTTCATCCCACCACTCCTTCATCCCACTACTCCTTCACCCCACCACTCCTTCACCCCACCACTCCTTCACCCCACCACTCCTTCATCCCATCACTCCTTCATCCCATCACTCCTTCACCCCACTGTACCTTCACCTCACCACTCCTTCATCTCATCACTCCTTCATCTCACCACTCCTTCACCCCACCACTCCTTCACCCCACCACTCCTTCACCCCACCACTCCTTCACCCCACCACTCCTTCACCCCACTGTACCTTCACCCCACTGTACCTTCATCCCACTGTACCTTCATCCCACTACTCCTTCACCCCACCACTCCTTAGCCCCATCACTCCTTCATCCCATCACTCCTTCACCCCACTGTACCTTCACCCCAGCACTCCTTCATCCCACCACTCCTTCATCCCACCACTCCTTCATCCCACCACTACTTCACCCCACCACTCCTTCACCCCACTATACCTTCACCCCACCACTCCTTCACCCCACCACTCCTTCACCCCACCACTCCTTCACCCCACCACTCCTTCACCCCACCACTCCTTCACCCCACCACTCCTTCACCCCACCACTCCTTCACCCCACCACTCCTTCACCCCACCACTCCTTCACCCCACTACTCCTTCACCCCACCACTCCTTCACCCCACCACTCCTTCACCCCACCACTCCTTCACCCCACCACTCCTTCACCCCACCACTCCTTCACCCCACCTCTCCTTCACCCCATCACTCCTTAGCCCCATCACTCCTTAGCCCCATCACTCCTTAGCCCCATCACTCCTTAGCCCCATCACTCCTTCATCCCATCACTCCTTCATCCCATCACTCCTTCACCCCACTGTACCTTCACCTCACCACTCCTTCATCTCATCACTCCTTCATCTCACCACTCCTTCATCCCACCACTCCTTCACCCCACCACTCCTTCACCCCACCACTCCTTCACCCCACTGTACCTTCATCCCACTGTACCTTCATCCCACTACTCCTTCACCCCACCACTCCTTAGCCCCATCACTCCTTCATCCCATCACTCCTTCACCCCACTGTACCTTCACCCCAGCACTCCTTCATCCCACCACTCCTTCATCCCACCACTACTTCACCCCACCACTACTTCACCCCACCACTCCTTCACCCCACCACTCCTTTACCCCACCACTCCTTCACCCCACCACTCCTTTACCCCACCACTCCTTTACCCCACCACTCCTTCATCCCACTACTCCTTCATCCCACTACTCCTTCATCCCACTACTCCTTCATCCCACCACTCCTTCACCCCACCACTCCTTCACCTCACCACACCTTCACCCCACCACTCCTTAGCCCCATCACTCCTTAGCCCCATCACTCCTTCACCCCACTGTACCTTCATCCCATTGTACCTTCATCCCACTGTACCTTTATCCCACTGTACCTTCATCCCACCACTCCTTCACCCCATCACTCCTTCACCCCACCACTCCTTCACCCCACCACTCCTTCACCCCATCACTCCTGCACCCCACCACTCCTTCACCCCACCACTCCTTCGCCCCATCACTCCTTCATCCCATCACTCCTTCACCCCACTGTACCTTCACCCCACTGTACCTTCACCCCACTGTACCTTCACCCCACCACTCCTTCAGCTCACCACTCCTTCATCCCACCACTCCTTCATCCCACCACTCCTTCGCCCCACCACTCCTTCGCCCCACCACTCCTTCGCCCCACCACTCCTTAGCCCCACCACTCCTTAGCCCCACTGTACCTTCATCCCATCACTCCTTCACCCCACCACTCCTTCACCTCACTGTACCTTCATCCACCCACTCCTTCACCCCACTGTACCTTCATCTCACCACTCCTTCACCCCACCACTCCTTCATCCCACCACTCCTTCACCCCACTATAACTTCATCCCACCACTCCTTCACCCCACTGTACCTTCATCCCACCACTCCTTCACCCCTCTGTTCCTTTCACCCCACCACTCCTTCACCCCACTGTACCTTCACCCCACCACTCTTCCCCACCACTCCTTCACGCCACCACCCCTTCACCCCACCGTACCTTCATCCCACCACTCCTTCATCCCACTGTACCTTCATTCCACCTCTCCTTCATCCCACCACTCCTTCACCCCACCATACCTTCATCCCACCACTCCTTCACCCCACTGTACCTTCATACCACCACTCCTCCTCCACAGTCTGCATCCCACCACTCCTTCGCCACGCTCTGCCTGCATCCCACCACTCATTCTCCACGCTATGCTTGCATCCCATCACTCCTGCGCTCCGCTATGCCTGTATCCACCACTCCTGCACCCCACTTTACCTTCATCCCACCACTCCTTCACTACGCTATGCCTGCATCCCACCAGTCCTGCACCCCACTGTACCTTCATCCCACCACTCCTTCAACCCACCACTCCTTCCCACCACTCCTTCATCCCACCACTTTTTCACCCCACTGTACCTTCATCCCACCACTCCTTCACTACGCTATGCCTGCACCTCACCACTCCTGCGTTGTTGTCAGGCTGGATTGCTGGTTACCCTTTTGTAAATAAATTGCTGTATTTTATTATTAGATTTTTACATAGATTTGTTGCATATTGATGGAGTAAGGCAGCAGCTTTGGGCCATATAAGTGTCCAGGGCAAAGATTGGAAATTGCCCACCCAAAACCCTCCTCTCTATCAGACACCCACTGCAATGAGCTGATCCCATCCCCCTATGTATGGAGGAACCTCTGGCCTGCATGTCTCATGTCTGTGGCAGGTTGGTGTGTATGATGTCAGACATGCGTTGTAGCCAGCTGGAATTCTCTGCAGATTATTGAAGAGTCAGGTGAGGGAATGAAGGGTCCCCAGTGGCCCCTGTGCTTCAATACTGTGTGGCTGAGGACGGCATTCCAGTGGGGATTACAGTGAAATGTCACGGCTGTGTCTGGCACTGTGCATGCGTCTGTGTGTCCTATCTGACCGGGACAAGACATTATAAAAATGGGAATTCAGTCAGCGCAAAAGCGATAACCGAACTAGAATTACAAGCAGCTGAACACTAAAGGTAAACATATAAAAACCCTTTAAAGGTACTATAAAAATAACAGTGCAGCTCTATGAATATAATCAGCAGACTAACACATTGCTCAGGGCAAAAATATCGAAAGTCCCCTTAGATGTGGATAATAAGAAAAAAAGAGTAAACAGAAAGTCGTCTCCTCTACGGTGGTGAGGGTGCTCACAAATATTCATAAGGTGCAACGCAGATCCGTGATTCCACCACCAGTAAGCCAAACCGCTCACCTCAATCTATGAAACCTGAACTAACAGATGGGTCAATGGACTCCATTATCCATTACCACTGAGGAAGTTCCTGTTCAGGACGATACGCGTGCGGGAGAATCCTAGGACGTCACTGCAGCCACCTTATCTACCGATGTCTTACTATGACTGTACTATTCACCATTCATCCCAGCACTAGGGTCATAGTGCTTTTTATGTGAGTATCTGTCTTTTAACAAAGGAAGTTGTTTTAGCCACACAGTGTGCACTATATATTTCTTTACATTTCATGTTACCATGGCTGAAAATTGAGAACAACAGAGTAAGGTCCTTCAAAGTGATGTGACAACTTACCTCATTGATCTACCTACTCAAGCCTCCATCCAGGACCACTGAGAGTGGTGAAAACCTTGTTTGACCCATCTGTTAGTTCAGGGGTCCATAGATTGA
This sequence comes from Aquarana catesbeiana, assembly GCF_042186555.1. Lineage (NCBI taxonomy): Eukaryota > Metazoa > Chordata > Amphibia > Anura > Ranidae > Aquarana > Aquarana catesbeiana. The sequence goes on from NC_133332.1 coordinate 2,561,432, forward strand.
GGTGAGCGGTTTGGCTTACTGGTGGTGGAATCACGGATCTGCGTTGCACCTTATGAATATTTGTGAGCACCCTCACCAACGTAGAGGAGACTACTTTCTGTTTACTCTTTTTTTTCTTATTATCCACATCTAAAGGGACATTCAATATTTATGCCCTGAGCAATGTGTTAGTCTGCTGATTATATTCATAGCGCTGCACTGTTATTTTTACGGGACAAGACATTCCCAGGACAGAGTCCATGCAGATGTCTTCCAGCTGTGGTCAGAAGAAGAGCATCAGGATAAGGACACAGGAGAGCCTCCACTCCCATCCGTGTCTGAATGGACACACAGAGCTACAGCTCAGCTCGGGTGCCCCCATAGCAAGCTGCTTGCTGTGGGGGTACTTGACAGGAGGCAGTGGCCAGGAGCAGCAAAGAGGGACCCGAGAAGAGGAGGATCCAGGCAGCTCTGTGCAAAACCAACTGCACATAGAAGGTTAGTATAATATGTTTGTTATTTTAAAAAAAATAATGAGACTTTGCAATCACTTTAAAGCAGGGTTAGGTTATAAAAAAAATCTCCCAAGCCTAAAACCAAGCTCCCACGGAGCTCTATTCAATCCATCATCGGAGAATGGGAAGAGTATGGCACAACTGCAAACCTACCAAGACATGGCCATCCACCTAAACTGACCGGCCGGGCAAGGAGAACATTCATCAGAGAAGAGCCAAGAGGTCCATGGTAACTCTGGAGGAGCTGCAGAGATCCACAGCTCAGGTGGGAGAATCTGTCCACAGGACAACTATTAGTCGTGTTCTCCACAAATCTGCCCTTTATGGAAGAGTGACAAGAAGAAAGACATTGGTGAAAGAAAGTCATAAGAAGTCCTGTTTGTAGTTTGTGAGAAGTCATGTGGAGGACACAGCAAACATGTGGAAGAAGGTGATCTGGTCAGATGAGACCAAAATTCAACTTTATGGCCTAAAAGCAAAACGCTATGTGTGGGGGGAAAACTAACACTACACATCACCCTGATCACACCATCCCCACCGTGAAACATGGTGGTGGCAGCATCATGTGGTGGGGATGCTTTTCTTCAGCAGGGACAGGGACGCTGGTCAGAGTTGATGGGAAGATGGATAGAGACAAATACAGGACAATCTTAGAAGAAAACCTGTTAGAGTCTACAAAAGACTTGAGACTGGGGCGGAGGTTCACCTTCCAGCAGGACAACGACCCGAAACATCCAGCCAGAGCTACAATGGAATGGTTTAGATCAAAGCATATTCATGTGTTAGAATGGCCCAGTCACAGTCCAGACCTAAATCACATTGAGAATCTGTGGCAAGACTTGAAAATTGCTGTTCACAGACACTCTCCATCCAATCTGACAGAGCTTGAGATATTTTACAAAGAAGAATGGGCAGAAATGTCCTCTCTAGATGTGCAAAGCTGGTAGAGACATCCCCAAAAAGACTTGTAGAAAAAGGGGGTTCTACAAAGTATTGACTCCGGGGGGCGCCATACAAATGCCCCCCCCCCACACACTTTTCACATATTTATTTGTATCATTTATCATTTTCCTTCCACTTCACAATTATGTGGTGTGTGTGGTAGATGGGTCCTATAGGCGGCGTGTGTAGCAGAGGGATTCTATAGGTGGCATGTTTAATAGAGGAAGTTCATAGAATTTTCATCACATGAATCACCCAACATAATATTAATACAACATTTATTAGGCTGTATTTATATTACTTTGGGTGATCCATGTGATGTAAATTCTATACCTACTCTTTATATTTATGAAGATGCCCCATTTTTCTTTATTCATTACAGTTTTGTTCTGTAACTTTTTAGATGTAAAAATTCATCGTGACCAATTGTTGTCACACCTGAAGAAGAGGTCAACCCCCTTTTTACCTCGAAACGTCGGGTCACATGTTTATTATTGTTCAATCAACTTTATCATTACAATTGGTTATTGTCCTATGTTTATCAATTTCCTTTCATTTGTATGCATCCATTTTTAATTATGCATTACTGTTAGGTCATGATGATCCTCTTTTAAATTTTCTTTCTAATAAATATTATAAATTTTAAAAACTTTCCATTACATTTGTACTTATACTGTGAGTGACCCTTTTCAAAAGTCCCATTAGAGGAGCTACACTCCTTGTGAGTGTGTTTCTGTTTTGTGTGTGTAATAGAGGGGTCCTATAGGCGGCGTGTGTAGTAGATGGATTCTATGGGCGGCGTGTGTAGTAGAGGGGTTCTATAGTTGGTGTGTGTAGTGGAGGGATTATATAGACGCCATGTGTAGTAGAGGGATTCTATAGGCGGTGTGTGTAGTATAGGAATCCTATAAGCGCCATGTGTCGTAGAGGTATTCTATAGGCAGCGTGTGTAGTAAATGGATTTTATAGCCAACGTATGTAGTAGAGGGATTCTATAGGTGGCGTGTGTAGTAGATGGATTCTAGAGGCGGTGTGTGGAGTAGAGGGATTCTTTGGGAGCTGTGTGTAGTAGATGTATCCTATAAGTGGCATGTGTAGTAGAGGGATTCTATAGGCACCATGTGTAGTTCTATGTGCGGTGTGTGGAGTAGATGGATCCTATAGGCGGCATTTGTATTAGAGAGATTGCGGCCTGTCTGGTTGTATAGGTGGTGTGTGTGTAGTAGAGGGATCCTATAGGCGGTGTGTGTGTAGTAGAGGGATTCTATAGGCAGCTTGTGTAGTAGAGGAATCCTATAGGCGGCATGTGTATTAGAAGGGAACCTATAGGTGCCATGTGTATTAGATGGATCCTATAGGCGGCGTGTGTAGTAGAGGGATTCTATGGGTGCCGTGTGTAGTAGAGGGATCCTATAGGCGGCGTGTGTGGTAGAGGTATTCTATAGGCACTGTGTGTTGTAGATGGATTCTATAGGCGGCATGTGTAGTAGATGGATCCTACAGGTGGCGTGTATAGTAGATGGACCCTATAGGTGCTGTGTGTAGTAGATGGATTCTATGGGTGGCGTTTGCATTAGAGAGATTGCGGCCTGTCTGGTTTTATAGGCGGTGTGTGTGTAGCAGAGGGATTCTATAGGCGGCATGTGTAGTAGAGTTGTTCTATAGGTGGCGTGTGTAGTAGCTGGATCCTATAGGTGGTATGTGTAGTGGATGGATCCTATAGGTGGCGTGTGTAGTAGAGGGATCCTATAGGTGGCGTGTGTAGTAGAGGGATCCTATAAGCGGCGTGTATAGTAGAGGGATCCTATAGGCGGCGTGTGTAGTAGAGGGATTCTGTGGGCCCCGTGTGTAGTAGACGGATCCTATAGGCAGCATGTGTAGTAGATGGATCCTATAGGCAGCGTGTGTAGTGGATGGTTCTTATAGGTGGCGTATGTAGTAGATGGATCCTAAGGGCGGCGTATATAGTAGATGGATCCTATAGGTGGCATGTGTAGTGGATGGGTCCTATAGGTGGTGTGTGTAGTAGAGGGATTGCGGCCTGTCTGGTTGTATAGGCAGCGTGTGTAGTAGAGGGATTCTATGGGCGGCGTGTATAGTAGATTGATCCTATAGGTGGAGTGTGTAGTAGAGAGATTCTATAGGCAGCATGTGTAGTAGAAGGATTCTATAGGGGGGAGGTGTAGTAGATGGATCCTATAGGCAGCTTGTGTGGTAGAGGTATTCTATAGGCACCGTTTGTTGTAGCTGTATCCTATAGGTGGCGTGTGTAGTAGATGGATCCTATAGGCGGCATGTGTGGTGGAGGTATTCTATAGGCACCGTGTGTTGTAGATGTATCCTATAGGCGGCCTGTGTAGTAGAGTAATTCTATGGGTGCCGTGTGTAGTAGATGGATCCTATAGGCGGCGTGTGTAGGCGGCATGTGAGGTAGAGGTATTCTATAGGCACCATGTGTTGTAGATGTATCCTATAGGCGGCCTGTGTAGTAGAGTAATTCTATGGGTGCCGTGTGTAGTAGATGGATCCTATAGGCGGCGTGTGTAGGCGGCATGTGAGGTAGAGGTATTCTATAGGCACCATGTGTTGTAGATGGATCCTATAGGTGGCATGTGTAGTAGATGGATTCTATGGGCAGCGTTTGCATTAGAGAGATTGCGGCCTGTCTGGTTTTATAGGCGGTGTGTGTGTAGCAGAGGGATTCTATAGGCGGCGTGTGTAGTAGAGTGGTTCTATAGGTGGCGTGTGTAGTAGAGGGATCCTATAGGCGCCACATGTAGTAGATGGATTCTATAGCTGGCATATGTATTAGAGGGATTCTATAGGTGGTGTGTGTAGTAGAGGGATTCTATAGGGGCCTTGTGTATTAGAGGGGATTCTATAGGTGCTGTGTGTCGTAGAGGGATTCTATAGGCACCATGTGTAGTAGGGGATTCTATAGGGGCCATGTGTAGTAGATGGATCATATAGGCGGCATTTGTATTAGAGAGATTGCGGCCTGTCTGGTTGTATAGGCGGTGTGTGTGTAGTAGAGGGATTCTATACGTGCTGTGTGTAGTAGAGGGATTGCGGCCTGTCTGGGTGTATAGGCAGCATGTGTAGTAGAGCGATCCTATAGGCGGTGTGTGTAGTAGAGGGATTCTATAGGCGGAGTGAGTAGTAGAGGGATTCTATAGGCTGCATGTGTAGTAGAGGGATTCTATAGGGGGGTGTAGTAGAGGGATCCTATAGGCGGTGTGTGTAGTACAGGGAGTCTATGGGTGCCGTGTGTAGTAGATGGATCCTATAGGCGACGTGTGTAGTAGCTAGATCCTATAGGTGGCGTGTGTAGTGGAGGGATTTTATAGGCACTGTGTTTGGTAGATGGATCCTATAGGCGTAGTAGAGGAATTGCGGCCTGTCTGGTTGTATATGCAGCGTGTGTAGTAGAGGGATTCTATGATCGACGTGTGTAGTAGAGGGATTCTGTAGGTGCAGTGTGTAGTAGATGGATCCTATAGGTGGCGTGTGTAGTAGAGGGATTCTATAGGCACTGTGTGTAGTAGAGGAATTATATAGGTGGCACGTGTAGTAGAGGGGACCTATAGGCGCCGTGTGTAGTAAAGGGAAAATATAGGCGCCGTGTGCAGTAGAGGGAACCTATAGGCACTGTGTGTAGTAGAGGGATTCTATAGGGCTCGTGTGTAGTAGAGGGATCCTATAGGGGCATGTGTAGTAGAGGGATTGTATAGGGGCCGTATGTAGTAGAGGGATTCTATAGGGGCCGTGTGTAGTAGAGGGATCCTATAGCCGGTGTGTGTAGTAGAGGGATCCTATAGGCGGTGTTGTAGTAGAGAGATTCTGTAGGCTGCATGTGTAGTAGAGGGATTCTATAGCGGCTGTGTGTAGTAGAGGGATCCTATAGGCGGCATGTGTGGTGGAGGTATCCTATAGGCACCATGTGTTGTAGATGTATCCTATAGGCACCGTGTATAGTAGATATATCCTATAGGTGGCGTGTGTAGTGGAGGGATTTTATAGGCACTGTGTGTAGTAGAGGGATCCTATAGGCGGTGTGTGTGTAGTAGAGGGATTGCGGCCTGTCTGGTTGTATAGGTAGCATGTGTTGTAGAAGGATTCTATGGGCGATGTGTGTAGTAGAGGGATTCTATGGGCGACGTGTGTAGTAGAGGGATTCCATAGGTGTCATGTGTAGTAGATGCATCCTATAAGCGGCGTGTGTAGTAGATGCATCCTATAAGCTGCGTTTGTAGTAGATGGATCCTATAGGTGGTATGTGTAGTAGAGGGATTCTATAGGTGGCGTGTGTAGTAGAGTGATTCTATAGGCAGCTTGTGTAGTAGAGGGATCCTATAGTTGCTGTGTGTAGTAGAGGGATCCTATAGGCACCGTGTGTAGTAGAGGGACTCTGTAGGTGGCGTGTGTAGTAGAGGGATCCTATAGGGGCCGTGTGTAGTAAAGGGATTCTATAGGCGCCGTGTGTAGTAGATGGATCCTATGGGTGGCATGTGTAGTAGATGGGTTCTATAGGCGCTGTGTGTAGTAGAGGGATCCTATAAATGGTGGGTGTAGTAGAGGGATTGCGGCCTGTCTGGTTGCATAGGTAGCGTGTGTAGTAGATGGATCCTATTGGCGGCATGTGTAGTAGATAGATCCTATAGGTGGCGTGTGTAGTAGAGGGATTCTATAGGTGGCGTGTGTAGTAGAGGGATCCTACAGGTGCTGTGTGTAGTAGAGGGATCCTATAGGCACCGTGTGTAGTAGACGGATTCTATAGGTGGTGTGTGTAGTAGAGGGATTCTATAGCGGCCGTGTGTAGTAGAGGGATTCTATAGGCACCGTGTGTAGTAGAGGGATTCTATAGGTGGCGTGTGTAGTACAGGGATCCTATAGGTACCTTGTGTAGTAGAGGGATTCTATTGGTGGTGTGTGTAGTACAGGGTTCCTATAGGCGCTGTGTGTAGTAGAGGGATCCTATATTCACCGTGTGTAGTAGAGGGGTTCTATAGGTGGTGTGTGTAGTAGAGGGATCCTATAGGCACTGTGTGTAGTTGAGAGATTCTACAGGCGGCGTGTGTAGTAGAGGGATTCTATAGGTGGCGTGTGTAGTAGAGGGATCCTATAGGCACCGTGTGTAGTAGAGGGATTCTATAGGTGGCGTGTGTAGTACAGGGATCCTATAGGTACCTTGTGTAGTAGAGGGATTCTATTGGTGGTGTGTGTAGTACAGGGTTCCTATAGGCGCTGTGTGTAGTAGAGGGATCCTATATTCACCGTGTGTAGTAGAGGGGTTCTATAGGTGGTGTGTGTAGTAGAGGGATCCTATAGGCACTGTGTGTAGTTGAGAGATTCTACAGGCGGCGTGTGTAGTAGAGGGATTCTATAGGTGGCGTGTGTAGTAGAGGGATCCTATAGGCACCGTGTGTAGTAGAGGGATCCTATAGGTGCTGTGTGTAGTAGAGGGATTCCATAGGCGGCATTGTAGTAGATGGATCCTATAGGCGGCATGTGTAGTAGATGGATCCTATAGGTGGCGTGTGTAGTAGAGGGATTCTATAGGTGGCGTGTGTAGTAGAGGGATTCTATAGGTGGCGTGTGTAGTAGATGGATCCTATAGGCACCATGTGTAGTAGATGGATCCTATAGGCGACGTGTGTAGTAGATGGATCCTATAGGCGACGTGTGTAGTAGATGGGTCCTATAAGCAGCGTGTGTAGTAGAGGGATTCTATAGGTGGCGTGTGTAGTAGAGGGATTCTATAGCGGCCGTGTGTAGTAGAGGGATCCTATAGGCGGCATTGTAGTAGATGGATCCTGTAGGCGGCGTGTGTAGTAGATGGATCCTATAGGCGGCGTGTGTAGTAGATGGATTCTATAGGCAGCGTGTGTAGTAGATGGATCCTATAGGCGACGTGTGTAATAAATGGATCCTATAGGCGGTGTGTATGAATATGATTGATGTTTGTGTTTGGCGGTAGCAGAGCACCCGGTGTTGGAGATCAGAGGCAGATTCTTGGCACGGAGGTGTAATGTGTGGCCTGGTACAGCCCGCTCCTCCGCCAGTGACAGCTGTGTACTCCTCACTCACCCTCTCCTCTGTTCCCATGTAACTCGATTGCCACGGCCGTCTCGGCAATGTCTGCGTAAGCTGCGCTGACTCAGCAGACAGATGGCAGACCTGCAGACTATTCCATTCTTCCACCTGCAGATCATCACTCCAGGATCGCTCACACTCCTCCGGCATGCCGTACGGTCACGCCGCGCTCTGATAATAACCGACACCTTATTCTGGAAGATGTTGGAATAATTTATTGCATTGTGCAGATTCTCCCCATCGCCCATCTGCCCTCCTGGCTCATACTATGGAGCTGGCTCCTCTTCCAGCCATTTCCACCATCCCCATTTCTTCTCCTCGATATCCCATCCCCCGCCCTTCCCCTCCCCGGTCCAACCACCCAGTTCTGTCCTTCCCCATCGCCCACGCCACCACCCGTCCTATTGCTTTTGCCACCTCCCCTCTTGCCCCAGGGCAGGCCAGGCAATAAAGGGCAGGATCAGCGACACAGTTCAGGGTGGCCATGGCCAGTGCCACATGGTAAGCAGGGAACAGTCTTTCCTCGAGTGCACAGCTTTTACCCTCTGCTCCCGTGTCTCCGCTGATCAGAAACACCACACTGCGCAGGAGCAGCAGCACGTAATAGGGCCCGTAACACAGGAGGGCCACACATGGAAGACCCAGCGCCAGTCTTCGCACTCTCCTCTTCTCCCTTCGCTCACACGATGCGCTGTCCTTCAGAGCCCGCAGTAATCCGGCATAACACAGCAGCATGATCCCCCAGGGCAATAAAAATCCCGCCAATACCCTCCCCACGTTGGCCAGGGCATCTGCCGTTCCTGAGAGGGGGTAGCTCTCGTAGCAGAAGGTGTGGTTATAGTGGTCCCGGGTGATGGCGTCTCTGAACAAGGGTGGAGTATTGGCAGCCAGTTCAACAACCCAGACCAGTGCAGAGATGGCGGCAGCCGAACGGATGGGCCTGGCGCCGGGAAAGCGCAGCGGGTGTGCCACCGCCAGATATCGGTCTGCAGAGACGCAGGACAGGAAGGCCGCTCCCACGTACAGATTGGTGTAGAAAACAAATCCAAAAAGTCGGCAGGCCCCCGGCCCGTAGCCCCATACGTCCCGCCGCAGGTAATAGTCTGTCCACGGTGGAAGGGCGCAAATGAGGAGGAGATCGGAGAGGCTGAGGTTCAGCAGGTACACTCCCAGTTCTTTACCTTTCCGCACCTGAAGCCAGGCTGCCCACAGCGCCAGCAGATTGGCTGGAAGACCGACCACAAACACCACGGCATAGAGGGATGGAGGAAGGACGCCATCCAGATCTGAGTCCACGTTGCAGGCCTCCTGGGTGGTGTTGGCCATCCTGAAGGGAAGGGAAGGTGCCAGATGACAACCAGTTGTGTCCATTCACTTGTTCGCTGTATGCCGGTCCTCCTCCTCCTTCCTGCCCCTTGTAGGGCGCTTTGTGCTAAATGGGAGCTCATTTATGGGGCCTGTCCTTCTTGACGTCTCAGGGGTGGCACCATCACTGCGTCTGTGGAAAGAGAATATCAGAGGATGAGAAATCGCATATAGACTGAGGAGTTCTCATAGACTGACCAACAGGAACCTGTCTATACTGACCAGCAGAGGCCTTGTGTAGGATCCATTATAGAAAGGACAAGGGGAGCAGACAAGATGCTCATGTACAAGGGGTAGGCTAAGAAAAGGTAGGAGGTCTGTGGGAGGAGGTACAATTATTTGGGGTAGGTAGTGAGGAAGCAGTGGTAGGTACTCTGTGTGAGGAGGGACAATTATTCGGGGTAGGTAGTGAGGAAGCAGTGGTAGGTACTCTGTGTGAGGAGGGACAATTATTCGGGGTAGGTAGTGAGGAAGCAGTGGTAGGTACTCTGTGTGAGGAGGGACAATTATTTGGGGTAGGTAGTGAGGAAGCAGTGGTAGGTACTCTGTGTGAGGAGGGACAATTATTCGGGGTAGGTAGTGAGGAAGCAGTGGTAGGTACTCTGTGTGAGGAGGGACAATTATTAGGGGTAGGTAGTGAGGAAGCAGTGGTAGGTACTCTGTGTGAGGAGGGACAATTATTAGGGGTAGGTAGTGAGGAAGCAGTGGTAGGTACTCTGTGTGAGGAGGGACAATTATTCAGGGTAGGTAGTGAGGAAGCAGTGGTAGGTACTCTGTGTGAGGAGGGACAATTATTCAGGGTAGGTAGTGAGGAAGCAGTGGTAGGTACTCTGTGTGAGGAGGGACAATTATTAGGGGTAGGTAGTGAGGAAGCAGTGGTAAACATAAAAAAAAAAGTTTAAAAACTGGTAATTACTTGCAATGATTCATATACCATATATAGCCCTTGATCCAATCCAGTACACCACTAGCAATGTTGTTTTACAAAGTATAACTGTAGTTTGACCCATATGTTGTTAGATATGAAAAAAGATGACCCCACCATTGAGCCTGACCATTGACGTGACCAAACATAGTTTCATGAAATGTGATCGTCACCAACAGACGTTCCTCTGGTGGCACACTCTTCCTCCATGGTCGTGTCCAAACGTGTCCGACTGGGCCAAACTTTTTCTAGTAGAAGGTCAAATGAGGCAATGGGCATGCGTGTAAAATTAAAAAATTTATCGGGGTAGGTACGCAGCTTGTACATACACGTTGGTAAAAATATCCTACTGCGCGATCAGTGGATGGGTCCAGTACAGAAATGGGGACAAATACAAGGACACTGCGGCTCTCTCTTCTGCTGCTTCTCACTCTGGTCTCTCAAAATGGCTGAAATAGTTAAATAATAACCTTTTTTTTTGAGCTTGGGGAGGGCCTTATGATATTATCCTTACTAAACGCTTCTAGACGCAAACGCGGCTAAACGGGCTTTTCTAAACGCCGGTTTCAAGCTTTAAAAAAAAAAAGTTCAGAGGACTTTGCCTCAGCGTCCTGTGTACATGGAGCCTAACTGGTTCTAGAGTCTCCAAGGTGTGAGATCGGCCCTCTATATAAGGCCTCTTCTCTATATGTGAGGTATCTGACCTCAGCTATCCTGTCATGGAGACATCAGGCAGTGTCCCTAGTAGGGCCCCCTTCCCACCCTTGCCATTGATCTGGGCCTCATGGGCATGTCATTATTATCTTTATATACTTTGTTTGTAGCCTCAGATCCGGTATATGTGAGTGCTATATTGGTGAATGTCTTCATGACAAATGAGGGGAACTTCCTGCTAGTCCAAGGACAGGCACCAGGAATTGGCTGAAATTCAAACCGTGGGTGGCCCTGGAACATTCTTACCCATACAGTGACTGCAGCCAGTCAAGGTGATCAGGCAGGCGTTGGTACTGGGGCTGTCTGAATATATTACCTGGCACTGGAGATTTCTTCATCCACACCTGTTAACATAGACGAGGGAATCCATTGGCTTTCTCTAGCCCTGCATGGCCGGGCATTACACATACCGGGGTCATGGCCGGGGCATTACACATACCGGGGTCATGGCCGGGCATTACACATACCGGGGTCATGGCCTGGCATTACACATACCGGGGTCATGGCCGGGCATTACACATACCGGGGTCATGGCCAGGGCATTACACATACCGGGGTCATGGCCGGGCATTACACATACCGGGGTCATGGCCCGGGCATTACACATACCGGGGTCATGGCCTGGCATTACACATACCGGGATCATGGCCGGGCATTACACATACCGGGGTGATGGCCGGGCATTACACATACCGGGGTCATGGCCGGGCATTACACATACCGGGGTCATGGCCTGGCATTACACATACCGGGGTCATGGCCTGGCATTACACATACCGGGATCATGGCCGGGCATTACACATACCGGGGTGATGGCCGGGCATTACACATACCGGGGTCATGGCCGGGCATTACACATACCGGGGTCATGGCCGGGCATTACACATACCGGGGTCATGGCCCGGGCATTACACATACCGGGGTCATGGCCGGGCATTACACATACCGGGGTCATGGCCCGGGCATTACACATACCGGGGTCATGGCCGGGCATTACACATACCCGGGTCATGGCCTGGCATTACACATACCGGGGTCATGGCCGGGCATTACACATACCGGGATCATGGCCGGGCATTACACATACCGGGGTGATGGCCGGGCATTACACATACCGGGGTCATGGCCCGGGCATTACACATACCGGGGTGATGGCCGGGCATTACACATACCGGGGTCATGGCCCGGGCATTACACATACCGGGGTCATGGCCCGGGCATTACACATACCGGGGTCATGGCCGGGCATTACACATACCGGGGTCATGGCCGGGCATTACACATACCGGGGTCATGGCCGGGCATTACACATACCGGGGTCATGGCCGGGCATTACACATACCGGGGTCATGGCCGGGCATTACACATACCGGGGTCATGGCCGGGCATTACACATACCGGGGTCATGGCCGGGCATTACACATACCGGGGTCATGGCCGGGCATTACACATACCGGGGTCATGGCCGGGCATTACACATACCGGGGTCATGGCCGGGCATTACACATACCGGGGTCATGGCCGGGCATTACACATACCGGGATCATGGCCGGGCATTACACATACCGGGGTGATGGCCGGGCATTACACATACCGGGGTCATGGCCCGGGCATTACACATACCGGGGTCATGGCCGGGCATTACACATACCGGGGTCATGGCCGGGCATTACACATACCGGGGTGATGGCCGGGCATTACACATACCGGGGTCATGGCCCGGGCATTACACATACCGGGGTCATGGCCGGGCATTACACATACCGGGGTCATGGCCGGGCATTACACATACCGGGGTCATGGCCGGGCATTACACATACCGGGATCATGGCCGGGCATTACACATACCGGGGTGATGGCCGGGCATTACACATACCGGGGTCATGGCCCGGGCATTACACATACCGGGGTCATGGCCGGGCATTACACATACCGGGGTGATGGCCGGGCATTACACATACCGGGGTGATGGCCGGGCATTACACATACCGGGGTCATGGCCCGGGCATTACACATACCGGGGTCATGGCCGGGCATTACACATACCGGGGTCATGGCCCGGGCATTACACATACCGGGGTGATGGCCGGGCATTACACATACCGGGGTGATGGCCGGGCATTACACATACCGGGGTGATGGCCGGGCATTACACATACCGGGGTGATGGCCGGGCATTACACATACCGGGGTCATGGCCCGGGCATTACACATACCGGGGTCATGGCCGGGCATTACACATACCGGGGTCATGGCCCGGGCATTACACATACCGGGGTCATGGCCGGGCATTACACATACCGGGATCATGGCCGGGCATTACACATACCGGGGTGATGGCCGGGCATTACACATACCGGGGTGATGGCCGGGCATTCCACATACCGGGGTCATGGCCAGGCATTACACATACCGGGGTCATGGCCTGGCATTACACATACCGGGGTCATGGCCGGGCATTACACATACCGGGGTCATGGCCGGGCATTACACATACCGGGGTCATGGCCTGGCATTACACATACCGGGGTCATGGCCGGGCATTACACATACCGGGGTCATGGCCTGGCATTACACATACCGGGGTCATGGCCTGGCATTACACATACCGGGGTCATGGCCGGGCATTACACATACCGGGGTCATGGCCTGGCATTACACATACCGGGGTCATGGCCGGGCATTACACATACCGGGGTCATGGCCGGGCATTACACATACCGGGGTCATGGCCGGGCATTACACATACCGGGGTCATGGCCGGGCATTACACATACCGGGGTCATGGCCGGGCATTACACATACCGGGGTCATGGCCGGGCATTACACATACCGGGGTCATGGCCGGGCATTACACATACCGGTGCCATGGCATGGATGATTAAGAGTTCTAAAGGCAATACTCTACTCACAGATGGGGGGAGTGGGGGTGAAGAGGAGAAAGAAGAGAATGTGCCTGGCAACAACATGATCCCAGGTATCTGACCTCAGCCAACATGTCATCTGCATCCCCTTCCCACCCTCGGGCCCAACAGCGGCTGTATAAGCTGTTATGTCTCTATCTTATCTGATTAACCTCAAAGCATGGCATCTGATGTCACCATTGTGGGATTCTCTCACATGTATGGATTGGCCGGGATATATTCGGAGGACCAATGATAGTTCTCTATATAAGGCACACTGTAATTGGTTCCAGAGTCTCTGAGCTGTGAGACTGATGGTAGTAGGGCCCCCTTCCCACCCTCGGCCCCCACAGCAGCTGCATGGGCTGATTTGTCTATATGTGGTCTGATTCATAGGATGTTATCTGTCACCATTGTGGGACCAGAGGAGCGGCTGATCTCCTACATGTCTGGAATGGCCGGGATATATTCAGAGGACCAATGATAGTCCTCTATATAAGGCACACTGTAATTGGTTCCAGAGTCTCCGAGCTGTGAGATCGGCCCAATGATGGTCCTCTATATAAGGCCTCATCTCTATATGTAAGGTATCTGACCTCACCTATCCTGTCATAGAGACATCAGGCAGCCTTTCTAGTAGGGCCCCCTTCCCACACTGGGGCCCCACAGCAGCTGCATGAGTTGTTATGTCTGTATCTGATGTGATTGATGTCGGCCTCATTAGATGGTATCTGATGTCACCATTACATATAGTTACATAGTAGGTGAGGTTGAAAAAAGACAAAAGTCCATCAAGTCCAACCTATGTGTGTGATTATATGTCAGTATTACATTGTATATCTCTGTATGTTGCGGTCATTCAGGTGATTATCTAATAGTTTCTTGAAGCTATCAATGCTCCCCGCTGAGACCACCGCCTGTGGAAGGGAATTCCACATCCTTGCCGCTCTTACAGTAAAGAACCCTCTACGTAGTTTAACGTTAAACCTCTTTTCTTCTAATTTTAAGGAATAGCCACGAGTCTTGTTAAACTCTCTCCTGCGAAAAAGTTTTCTCCCTATTGTGGGGGCACCAGTACGGCATTTGTATATTGAAATCCTATCCCCTCTCAAGCTGAGCCTATCATCTACTAGGACCCCCAAATCCTTTTCCATCCTAGATCCTCCCAGAGGTTCTCCCCCCAGTCTATAGATTGCATTCATACTTTTGCCACCCAAATGCATTATTTTACATTTTTCTACATTGAACCTCATTTGCCATGTAGTCGCCCCTCCCCCATTCATTTGTTCAGATCTTTTTGCAAGGTTTCCACATCCTGCGGAGAAGTTATTGCCCTGCTTAGCTTAGTATCGTCTGCAAATACAGAGATTGAACTGTTTATCCCATCCTCCAGGTCATTTATGAACAAATTAAATAGGATTGGTCCCAGCACAGAACCCTGGGGAACCCCACTACCCACCCCTGACCATTCTGAATACTCCCCATTTATCACCACCCTCTGAACTCGCCCTTGTAGACAGTTTTCAATCCATGTACTCACCCTATGGTCCATGCCAACGCACCTTATTTTGTACAGTAAACATTTATGGGGAACTGTGTCAAATGCTTTTGCAAAATCCAGATACACCACATCTACGGGCCTTCCTTTATCTAGATGGCAACTCACCTCCTCATAGAAGGTTAGTAGATTGGTTTGGCAAGAACGATTCTTCATGAATCCATGCTGATTACTGCTAATGATATCGTTCTTATTACTAAAATCTTGTATATAGTCCCTTATCATCCCCTCCAAGAGTTTACATACTATTGATGTTAGGCTAACTGGTCTGTAATTCCCAGGGATGTATTTTGGACCCTTTTTAAATATTGGTGCTACATCAGCTTTTCTCCAATCAGCTGGTACCATTCCAGTCAGTAGACTGTCTGTAAAAATTAGGAACAATGGTCTGGCAATCACTTGACTGAGTTCCCTAAGTACCCTCGGATGCAAGCCATCTGGTCCTGGTGATTTATTAATGTTAAGTTTCCTAAGTCTAATTCTAATTCTGTCCTCTGTTAACCATGGAGGTGCTTCCTGTGATGTGTCATGAGGATAAACACTGCAGTTTTGGTTACTGAAGCCCCCCGATTCACTCGTGAAGACTGAGAAGAATAAATTCAATATCTTCTCCATCTCCCCATCCTTTGTAACCAGATGTCCTTCCTCATTCTTTATGTGGCCAATATGGTCTGTCCTCCCTTTTTTACTGTTTATATATTTAAAGAATTTCTTGTGATTTTTTTTTTTTTTTTGCTCTCCTCCGCTATGTGTCTTTCGTGTTCTATCTTAGCCGTCCTTATTACACCCTTACATTTCTTGTTGCATTCTTTGTAAAGTCTGAATGCCGATGATGATCCCTCAACCTTGTATTTTTTGAAGGCCTTCTCCTTTGCTTTTATATGCATTTTTACATTGGAGTTAAGCCATCCAGGACTTTTGTTCGCTCTTTTAAATTTATTACCCAATGGGATGCATTGGCTAATGCCCTTATTTAATATGCTCTTAAAGCAAACGCATCTCTTGTTAAGGAAATGATTAAGAGCTCCAATCGAGCCCAAGGTTATCTGCTGCTGTCTCTAATTGGAAAGTGTGGATATGCATGCATATGAAAGTAAACACTCTGAGACACGCTCAGCTCCGTTACTTCTTACACTTCTGATTTATTCAAGGCGGTGCTAATGTTTTATACACACAAATACGTCATTGCTATGTTAGTCTAATAGGTACATCTCATTGGTTAGGATAGAAAAGAAGATGGAGAATCTTCATAACGAGGTTTGGCTGTCCTTGGTTTTATCTTCAGTTCCGCGTTCTTCTGATGTGTGGGATGTAGGGGGTACCCGCCATTTTGAGAAGAATATAGGAACAGAGCAAACCTGTATACTTATATAATGAGTAAGGAGAAAAATATGTATGCACATAAGAAAATAGACATTTTCAGATTATTATTATTATTTACATCACATTCCTTCACAATAGCATACTCCCAGTATTATTTTCCCCTTAGCTTCATCCCTTTGGAGCTCTACCCATAAGGATTCCACCTCCTCTCTAGCTCCCTCAGTGATGTCATCTCTCACATTCACTTGTACATTATTCTTGATATATAGGCATATAGAGGCATACCCCTCCCCCTTTTTTACCCTCTCTATCCTTGCAATAAAGAGTATACCCTTGAATGGTTGCCAGCCAATCATGATAACTGTGGAACCAGGTCCCTGAAATTTCCACAAAATCCAAATTCTCCTCGTACTAAAGTATCTCTAGTTCACCCATCTTGTCCGCCAGGCTCCTGACATTGGTGAACATGCCACATAGTTTAGACCGGTCGCATATTGTCCTCGTATTGGGTGTTCCGAGATTGCAACTAGGACTTGCTACTATACTCACCTTGTGTTTTTGTGCTTTGGTCAACCTACCACTAATGCCCCCAATACTACCCTCTGGAATATGTTCTGCGCTGACTATCTCTGCCTCTGGACCGTTGTGGGACCGCAGGAGTGGCTCATCTCTCACATGAATGGAATGGCCAGGACATATTTGGAGAATTCTCCTCAGGATATGACAATGCGTCTTCAGTGCTGGAAATTAATAAGATTGGGATGTGAATGGAATGCATTTGTTGTTTCTTCTATCTGAGATCTAAACATTGACTTTAGTCTATTTCCCGTCTCACCAGTGCTGGCGCGGTGACCGTCCTACACACTCTACAGACAATCTGAATATCCTGTGTGTAGAATCCGGTGGTGAGCCGTACATTTATACTCATTATTTGACATTTACAGAATTGATATTAAAGTGCAGTTCTGAGATGCAAGAATTCAGACATTCATGAAACTTTCAGTGTGACACTTCTGATATTCGGATGGTAACATGGGATAAACTGAAACCATATTCTACACCAAGTTTTACCAACCGGGGGTCCTGTGAGAGATCCTCAGGGGTTCTGTCACTGCCCACTTTATCTGTGTATTCCTACCTGCCCAACGGTGGCTTCAATAACCCCACCACAGCCTACCACTGCAACAGATTTGTGTCCGCCATTCAGTTTTAGTACCCGAGTACCACCTGGTGGATGGATATCAGCCCAGTGGTTCCGGCATCTGGAATCACCATTGTGAGCAGCATGGGAGGAGAGGAGCAGCTCATCTCTCGCATGGAAGTGTGAGACGAACAGGAGACAACTATTCTTGTTAAAAAACATACACCAAACATCCCCTCCTGGAACAGTGCTACTCAACCAAAATCTGGAGCCCCCCAGTCTAAAATGTAAAAAAAAATTAAATGTTACTTATTCATAGGAAACCTGAGCCTGGGACGATAGAAACAACCACCTGGAGGAAATTAATTTCACATCAGAGGGTCTCCAATCACATCAGAGGTTCCTCCATCACATCAGTGGTCCTCCCAACACATCAGAGGTCCCCTATCGCATCAGAGGTTCCTCCATCACATCACAGGTTCCCTCTTCACATCAGAGTTCCTCCATCACATCAGAGTTTCCCTCTTCACATCAGAGGTTCCTCCATCACATCAGTGGTCCTTCCAACACATCAGAGATCCTCCCATCACATCAGAGGTCCCTTCACTGCATCAGAGGTCCCTTTATCTCATCAGAGGTTCCTCCATCACATCAGAGGTTCCCCCTTCACATCAGAGGTTCCCCCATCACAGCAGAGATCCTTCCATCGCATCAAAGGCCCTCTTTCATATCAGAGGCCCCTCTTCATATAAGAGGCCCTCCATCATGTCAGGAGACTCCTCTTCACATCAAAGGCACCCCATCATATCAGAAGCCCCCATCACCTTAGAAGTCCCCCATCACGTCAGGGGACTCCCCTTCACGTCAATGTTCCCCCATCATGTCAAAGGCCCTTTTTCATATTAGAGGCCCCCCTTCATATAGAAGACCCTCCAAATCAGAGTTCTACCATCACATCAGAGGCCCCCTTCATATAAAAGACCCCCCATCAGCTTAGCGGTTCCCCATCGTGTCAGGAGACCCCCCCCTTCGCGTCAGAGTTCCCCTCATCACCTTAGAGGTCCCCTATCATGTCAGGAGACCCCCTTCACATCAGAGTTACCCCATTACATCAGAGGCCCCTATCACCTTAGAAGTCCCCCACCATGTCAGGAGACCCCTCTTCATGTCAGAGTCACCCCTATACATCAAAGGCCCTCTATACATCCCATCGTGGAGTCCCCCAATCAAACAGCCCCCCCAAGCACCTCCGCATCATCTCCAGAATTTGACCCTTCCTGACTAATGACACCACAAAGCAACTTATTCACTCCTTGATTATTTCCCGCCTTGACTACTGCAACTCTCTCCTTACGGGCCGACCCTTACACAGGCTCCTCCCCCCTTCAGTCTATTATGAATGCTGCTGCTAGATAATACACCTCACTAATCGATCCGTGACTGCTGCTCCTTCCTTGCCAATCCCTTTAAAACATTTGGAGAAATTACTGCGCTAAACCAAAATGTAACAAAAAAAAGCTGCTAACACTTAAACAAAGTCCAGGCAAATGTGAAAAAACAAAGTGTAGCGCTAAGTAAATGACATAACAGCAATAAACTGGAATGATAAATGTGTATAAACATATGAACAAGATTAGTGAACGTGCAAACGTCCAATTTTTACTGATGTGAACAAAAAAGGAATTGTGAAAGTTCAAATAAACATAAAAGAAAAGTACTAAAAAAAGTGTCCATCTAGTACGTAACTTGTGAATCCTCAATGGAATAAAGGGTGGTGCAAACAATATGTGACTGGCTGTGAAGCTGTAGGAGTAAAGGAATCCTCCATCAAAGGAATATAGATGGGTACTCTTACCGGATGCGGTGGACCCACTTACCAGCGGTAAGGGCTTGTGTAGGCCGAATGCCTCAGGGTTAGGGGTTTGCAGGAGGAGAATCACTCCAAACAAGGTAGTTCCACTCCTCAACGGTGTTGATCCAACCAAAGTACCTGGATTCAAATGGCTCTCAATGAAGCATGGAACCCCCACCCAATAGGGGAGCCGTCTTGAGGTTGATGGTATATACAGATAGGCTCAATGGAACCGGGGTAAGAATTATGCCCTGTACACACGGTCGGATTTTCTGACGCAAAATGTGTGATAGGACCTTGTTGTCAGAAATTCCGACCGTGTGTGGGCTCCATCACACACTTTCCATCGGAATTTCCGACGCACAAAGTTTGAGAGCAGGATATAAAATTTTCCGACAACAAAATCCGATTGTTTAAATTCCGATCGTGTGTACACAAATCCGATGCACAAAGTGCCACGCATGCTCAGAATAAATTAAGAGACGAAAGCTATTGGCTACTGCCCCGTTTATAGTCCCGACGTACATGTTTTACGTCACCGCGTTCAGAACGATCGGATTTTCCGACAACTTTGTGTGACCGTGTGTATGCAAGACAAGTTTGAGCCAACATCCGTCCAAAAAAATCCATGGATTTTGTTGTCGGAATGTCCGATCGTGTGTGTACAGGGCATAAGAAAAAATGGAGAGGCTCCATATGGTGCAGGTCAAAAATGGAGAGGTTTTTTATTTTAAAAAGTACAATGCATCATAATAGATGAGTACAAAAAATACCGGTGATCATGAGTAGTAGAAGTATAAAAAGCAATGTGGGAAGAAAGCGTAGCGAATCGGACGCGTTTCGTCCCAACGGACTCAACTGGGGCAGTCGAGGAGTGGAACTACCCTGTTTTGGAGTGATTCTCTTCCTGAAAACCTCTAACCCTCAGGCATTCGGCCTAAACAAGCTCGCCGGTAAGTGGGTCCACCGCATCCGGTAAGAGTACCCATCTATATTCCTTTGATAGAAGATTCCTTTACTCCTACAGCTTCACAGCCAGTCACATATTGTTTGCACCACCCTTTATTCCATTGAGGATTCACAAGTTATGTACTAGATGGACACTTTTTTTTTAGTACTTTTCTTTTATGTTTATTTGAACTTTCACAATTCCTTTTCTTGTTCACATCAGTGAACATTGGACTTTTGCACGTTCACTAAACTTGTTTATATGTATATACACATTTATCATTCGAGTTTATTGCTGTTATGTCATTTACTTAGCGCTACACTTTGTTTTTTCACAATCCCTTCATTGGCTTCCCCTTCCCCACCGTATAAAATTCAAAATGCTAACCACCACATACAAGGCCATCCACAACATCGCCCCCCAGCTACATCACCAAACTCATCTGCAGATATCGCCCAAATCGTCCCCTCCTCTCCTCCCAGGACCTCCTGCTCTCTAGCTCCCTTGTTACCTCATCCCATGCTCGCCTTCAGGACTTCTCCAGAGCCTCTCCCATCCTCTGGAACTCCCTGCCCCGGTATGTCCGATCAGCCCCTACTCTGCCCACCTTCAGGATTTCTCCAGAGCCTCTCCCATCCTCTGGAACTGTCTGACCAGCCCCTACCCTGTCCACCTTCAGTATTTCTCCAGAGTCTCTCCCATCCTCTGGAACTCCCTGCCCCGGTATGTCTGATCAGCCCCTAACCTGTCCACCTTCAGTATTTCTCCAGAGCCTCTCCCATCCTCTGGAACTCCCTGCCCCGGTATGTCCGATCAGCCCCTAACCTGTCCACCTTCAGGAATTCTCCAGAGCCTCTCCCATCCTCTGGAACTCCCTGCCCCGGTATGTCCGGTCAGCCCCTACTCTGTCCACCTTCAGGATTTCTCCAGAGCTTCTCCCATCCTCTGGAACTAAAAAACAGAATCTGTTGTGCTTAATATAACATTAAGTAAAAAGCAGCTGGCACAAAATTGCTGGGTACAATTAAAGAGATATGAAGGAGAAGGTGCAGCGCTAGAAAATAATAAATGATAATGATAATGTCCCAAAATAAATAATAAGATAATGTCCCACAATATGAATAAAATGTAGCCAAACGGAGCCTTCTCTGTCGAGAGGAAATAAGGAACCCTCTATTAACCCAGATCCACCATGAAGGAAAACTCAGAAAGGGATAGGAACACCATCACCCAAACAAACTGACCCTTACCATCAGTGTATGGGTTATACACATAAGCTGTAAACAGATAGCAAAGGCAATCTTCTTAGGGTAAACCAACGATCCTCTGTTAAAGTAGCATCAATATATTCATCCCCCTCTAGACCAGATGGAAAGCTTAGGGGTTCCTCTCTACAACAAGATATTGAACCAAGTGTGATCCAGTGGGCGTAAGCAACCTCGAGAATCGTGGTAAATGGGAAGTAAAAAAGAGAACGCTCATTGCGCAAACTCCATAACCAAGGATATTTTAATATATTAAAAGTAAAACAAACTCACATTTGGTAAATTACCATACAGCAGTGTGAAGCGTCCAGTGCTTCTAACCACAAAGATGGCCGCCGTGTCACCGTCCAACTGCGTCACCAGTCTCTGACATCGCCCTATATATATATATCCAATTAGCCCCTAAAATGTCCACCTTCAGGACTTCTCCAGAGCCTCTCCCATCCTCTGGAACTCCCTGCCCCGGTATGTCGATCAGCCCCTAACCTGTCCACCTTCAGGACTTCTCCAGAACCTCTCCCATCCTCTGGAACTCCCTGCCCCGGGATGTCCGATCAGCCCCTAACCTGTCCACCTTCAGGACTTCTCCAGAGCCTCTCCCATCCTCTGGAACTCCCTGCCCTGGGATGTCCGATCAGCCCCTAACCTGTCCACCTTCAGGACTTCTCCAGAACCTCTCCCATCCTCTGGGACTCCCTGCCCTGGTATATCTGATCAGCCCCTAACCTGTCCACAGAGGCGTTGCTAGGGGGGTGCGGTCCGCACTCGGGTGTCACCCCTCTGGCAGGTAACTGCACCGCTAACACTGCCCGCTGCCCTACACTAATCTGCTCCTCTCAGATCTCTTGTGTCCCTCAGCGGAACGGACTGAAGCTGCCTCCTCCTCCCACATCCACACAGGAGGAGGAGACTGAGGGACACCACTGTGTGTATCCGTCCGAACTATTCTGAGGTCTGTACACTTTACTATGTGTAGTCTAGATGGACATGGGGGGCACTATGGGAGGGCAGAGGGGGTGTCTATACTGATGGGGGGGTCTGCACTGAGGGGGGTGTTTATACTGAGGGGGGTCTGCATTGAGGGGGGATGTTTATACTGATTGGGGGGGTGTCTATACTGATGGGGGGTCTGCATTAAGGGTGGGTGTTTATAGTAATTGGGGGGTTTGCACTAAGGGGGTCTATACTGATGGGGGAGTCTGCACTGAGGGGGGATGTCTATATTAATGGAGGGGGTCTGAACTGAGATGGGTGTATACTGATGGGGGAGGTCTGCACTGAGATGGGGGGGGTGTATATACTGATGGGGGAGGTCTGCACTAAGGGGGTCTATATTGATGGGAGGTGTGCACTGAGGGGGGTGTCTATATGATGGGGGGGTCTGCACTGAGGGGGGTGTCTATACTGATGGGGGGGTCTGTACTTAGTGAGGGGGATCTGTACTGAGGGGGGGGGTCTAATCTTATGGAGGGGGGGTCTGTACTGAGGAAGGGTCTATACTGATGGAGGGGGGGATCTGTACTGAGGGAGGGTCTATACTGATGGAGAGGGGTCTGTACTGAGGGGGGGTCTATACTGATGGAGGGGGGGTCTGTACTGATGAAGGGGGATCTATACTGTGGGAGGGAGATCTGTACTTAGTGGGGGGGGGGCTCTATAGTGAAGGAGGGGGGGGGTCTATACTCATGGAGTGGGGTCTGTACTGATGAAGGGGGATCTATACTGTGGGAGGGAGATCTGTACTTAGTGGGGGGGGGGCTCTATAGTGAAGGAGGGGGGTCTGTACTGAGGGGGATGTCTATACTCATGGAGGGGGGTCTGTACTTAGTGGGGGATCTGTACTGAGGGAGGGGGATCTATATTGTGGGAGGTAGATCTGTACTTAGTGGGGGGGGGGGGGTCTATACTGAGAGAGGGGGGTCTGTACTGAGGGGGGGACTATAGTTGGTGGAGGGGGGGGGTGACACCAATTTTTTTCCGCACTGGGTGACACCAACCCTAGTGACGCCACTGCCTGTCCACCTTCAGGACTTCTCCAGAGCCTCTCCCATCCATGGAACTCCCTGCCCCAGTATATCCTATCAGCCCCTAACCTGTCCACCTTTAGGAGATCCCTGAAAACTCACTTATTCAGGGAAGCCTATCCCACATCCACCTAACAACTGTCCCCGAGCCACCCCTCATCAAATCATTCCCCGCATCTATTACCTTTTGACACCAACCCTAGTGACGCCACTGCCTGTCCACCTTCAGGACTTCTCCAGAGCCTCTCCCATCCATGGAACTCCCTGCCCCAGTATATCCTATCAGCCCCTAACCTGGCTACCTTTAGGAGATCCCTGAAAACTCACTTATTCAGGGAAGCCTATCCCACATCCACCTAACAACTGTCCCCGAGCCACCCCCATCAAATCATTCCACAAATCTATTACCTTGTGTACCACCCCCCCCCCCCCCTTTAGAATGTAAGCTCTACGAGCCGGGCCCTCCTGTCCCTTCTGTATTGTACTGTAATTGTGTTGGCCCCCTATACATTGTAAAGAGCTGCATAAACTGTTGGCCCTATATAAATCGTGTATAATAACAATCACACAGTCGCTCCATCATAGAGCCAGTGACCGGCCCACCCACATCTTGACAACTCATGACACTGATGTGGGGCAAACTGGGTCCCCTGCTCGCAGCACCCCAGGGGAACGCCGCCAGCACCCTGGTTGAGAAGCACTGTCCTAGAATGCATTTCAGCAGCAATCAGCTTCATATAAAACAACACAAAGTGCTTAGAAAGCCAGAGACCTCTCTCTCTGCTGAATGGCATGTCAAGAATGGCGGGTGAGAGCTTAATGTTATTAGAGGTTTAACATTAACATTATTGGAGGTTTAACATTAACATCATGACATGCCGGCACGCTGCTAAGAATAACATTCACACTTCAAAATATAAGTCGAGGTTTCCACTCCCCACCAATGGACGGCTAGAGCTGCCGCTGAGCACGATAACACTACAAACAGCAATAAAGAACCACGAGCTATAGATCAGAATGTCGTGCCAAGGGTTCCTGAAGGGTAAAAAAGGCCGAGAAAGTACAACGCCAGCCTTTTCCTGTTGGTTCAGTCTGCAGATAGCTGACGAGGTGGAATGGATTTCCATCCCAATAAACACATTCCATTCATCTTTCATCTCTTTTCAACAATGCTTTTTTTTCCCCGATATTGAAAACACATTGCCATGTAGTGAAGACGAGTTATCCTAATATAGAGAGAGGTCAGCGTTCTCTTTCTCTAAGACTTCCCAATGAAGTAACGAGAGAAGATAGAAAGTGTAGAAAGTCCCTACCTAATGACTGGGAGGAGGCACGTCAACATAGTGCTCACCTATACCAGGGCGTGTGGTCTATATTAGGACAAAAAAGAGGTACCCCCTGTACGGGACTTTGAAAGACCACCACCTCTCAAGTAAAAAAAATATATATCTTTATTTGAAACTAAATCTAGACAATAATCGGGGATAAAAAGACGTGTAACGTCTACACACTACATAAATGTGTCAAACAAAAAACAAAACTCTAATACAATCAATAAAATGCAAAATGACATATGTACTCTGCGGAGGGTGGTGTACCCTGAAACCCGACGCGTTTCCAGTGTTTTGACACTTTCATCAGGGGTTGAGAGTTGAATATATTTGCATATGTTTTAATTGATTTGGAATACTTCCATGTTCAAAGAACGGCAGAGGCAACTGATCCTGAAAGGAGTGTCAGATGGACGCCAGACTGAGATGGTAGAAGGCTTGGGATACAGTGCGTTTCCAAAAGCTGTGTCGCAGAAAATGTGCTTGGCAGCCAAGAGGCTCCACCAAGGAACTGTAAATGCTTATGAGGGATGCTAGGGACAGAGTGTCGCTGGAGCTTTAAATGCAGGCTGCATAACGGGCGGATAATAGCCAAAAGGTCCCTGGGTCAATGTATCCTGCGAATATAGGGATCCTGTGTACAGCGTACCTCCTCCGTGTAAGTGGCTCCAAGTGGCATTGTATCCCAAGCCTTCTACCATCCCGGTCTGGCGTCCATCTGACACTTCTTTCAGGATCAGTTGCCTCTCTCGTTCTTTGAACATGGAATTATTCCAATTGAATATAATAAAACATATGCAAATATATTCATTATATTCAATTGGAATAATTCCATGTTCAAAGAACGAGAGAGGCAACTGATCCTGAAAGAAGTGTCAGATGGACGCCAGACCGGGATGGTAGAAGGCTTGGGATACAATGCCACTTGGAGCCACTTACACGGAGGAGGTACGCTGTACACAGGATCCCTATATTCGCAGGATACATTGACCCAGGGACCTTTTGGCTATTATCCGCCCGCTATGCAGCCTGCATTTAAAGCTCCAGCGACACTCCGTCCCTAGCATCCCTCATAAGCATTTACAGTTCCTTGGTGGAGCCTCTTGGCTGCCAAGCACATTTTCTGCTACACAGCTTTTGGAAACGCATTGTATCCCAAGCCTTCTACCATCTCAGTCTGGCGTCCGTCTGACACTCCTTTCAGGATCAGTTGCCTCTCTCATTCTTTGAACAAGGAATTATTTCAATTGAATTAAAACATATGCAAATATATTCAACTCTCAACCCCCTGATGAAAGTGTCAAAACACTGGAAACGCGTCGGGTTTCAGGGTACACCACCCTCCGCAGAGTACATATGTCATTTTGCATTTTATTGATTGCATTAGTGTTTTGTTTTTTGTTTGACACATTTATGTAGTGTGTAGACGTTACACGTCTTTTTATCCCCGATTATTGTCTAGATTTAGTTTCAAATAAAGATATATATTTTTTTACTTGAGAAGGTGGTGGTCTTTCAAAGTCCCATACAGGGGGTACCTCTTTTTGTCCTATTGCATCAGGGATGGGACCACCACACTCCACATCTGACATGGTGGAGGTTTTCCTTTCTTTCTGAGGTCTATATTAGGTAGAGAAACTATAAAGCAAGACACCGTCATCTCCTCTAGCACAAAACAAAGTGAATTGCCAGCAGAGAGACATTTTATTGAATGTTCCAGTTTGGTGATACAACCTAAATACACAATTAACTGTGCCGGAAATGGAGACGAGGGAAAGATCTGAAGATTAAACCAAGGGAAGTGGAGTCACTGTATCTCCTCAGTACGCTGCATCCAGATGTGGATTGCAATTATTTTCCTTTTTGCATTTCCTGATATTCTCCATTTAAAGTATCAACTCCAGTCCTATGTGTTGTAATCCTAATAGAAGAGACATTCCTAACTTCATTATAACCCTACCCAAAACCCAACGGACCAATGTATTGTATGTGTAGATTTAAAGTGTATCTAACCTCCCAACCACCCAAAGAAAAAAAAATCAATATGTCATCTCCCCTCTTCTCAATGCAACACTCTCCAGACTCCTCCTAAGTGTAGCACCCCCCACCCAACTCCCTACCTTGGTATGTAGCCCCCTCTACTCCTCAGTATGGCACCCTATTCTGCTCTCCTCCATTTTATGGTACCCCCTACTGTATTCTCCTCAGTATGACAACCTCTCCTCACTCCGCTCTTCTCCTCAGTATGACAACCTCTCCCCACTCAGCTCTTCTCCTCAGTATGACAACCTCTCCTCACTCCGCTCTTCTCCTCAGTATGACAACCTCTCCCCACTCAGCTCTTCTCCTCATTATGACAACCTCTCCCCACTCAGCTTTTCTCCTCAGTATGACAACCTCTCCCCACTCAGCTCTTCTCCTCAGTATGACAACCTCTCCCCACTCAGCTCTTCTCCTCATTATGACAACCTCTCCCCACTCCGCTCTTCTCCTCAGTATGACAACCTCTCCCCACTCCGCTCTTCTCCTCAGTATGACAACCTCTCCCCACTCAGCTCTTCTCCTCATTATGACAACCTCTCCTCACTCCGCTCTTCTCCTCAGTATGACAACCTCTCCTCACTCCGCTCTTCTCCTCAGTATGACAACCTCTCCTCACTCCGCTCTTCTCCTCAGTATGACAACCTCTCCTCACTCCGCTCTTCTCCTCAGTATGACAACCTCTCCCCACTCAGCTCTTCTCCTCAGTATGACAACCTCTCCCCACTCAGCTCTTCTCCTCATTATGACAACCTCTCCCCACTCCGCTCTTCTCCTCAGTATGACAACCTCTCCCCACTCAGCTCTTCTCCTCAGTATGACAACCTCTCCCCACTCAGCTCTTCTCCTCATTATGACAACCTCTCCCCACTCCGCTCTTCTCCTCAGTATGACAACCTCTCCCCACTCCGCTCTTCTCCTCAGTATGACAACCTCTCCCCACTCAGCTCTTCTCCTCAGTATGACAACCTCTCCCCACTCCGCTCTTCTCCTCAGTATGACAACCTCTCCCCACTCAGCTCTTCTCCTTATTATGACAACCTCTCCCCACTCCTCTCTTCTCAGTATGACAACCTCTCCCCGCTCAGCTCTTCTCCTCAGTATGACAACCTCTCCCCACTCCGCTCTTCTCCTCAGTATGACAACCTCTCCCCACTCAGCTCTTTTCAGTATGACAACCTCTCCCCACTCAGCTCTTCTCCTCAGTATGACAACCTCTCCCCACTCAGCTCTTCTCCTTATTATGACAACCTCTCCCCACTCCTCTCTTCTCAGTATGACAACCTCTCCCCGCTCAGCTCTTCTCCTCAGTATGACAACCTCTCCCCACTCCGCTCTTCTCCTCAGTATGACAACCTCTCCCCACTCAGCTCTTTTCAGTATGACAACCTCTCCCCACTCAGCTCTTCTCCTCAGTATGACAACCTCTCCCCACTCAGCTCTTCTCCTTATTATGACAACCTCTCCCCACTCCTCTCTTCTCAGTATGACAACCTCTCCCCGCTCAGCTCTTCTCCTCAGTATGACAACCTCTCCCCACTCCGTTCTTCTCCTCAGTATGACAACCTCTCCCCACTCAGCTTTTCTCCTCAGTATGGTAACCTCTCCCCACTCAGCTCTTCTCCTCAGTATGACAATCTCTCCACACTCAGCTCTTCTCCTCGGTATGGTAACCTCTCCCCACTCAGCTCTTCTCCTCAGTATGACAACCTCTCCCCACTCAGCTCTTTTCAGTATGACAACCTCTCCCCACTCAGCTCTTTTCAGTATGACAACCTCTCCCCACTCAGCTCTTCTCCTCAGTATGGCAACCTCTCCCCACTCAGCTCTTCTCCTCAGTATGGCAATCTCTCCCCACATGCTCTTCTCCTCAGTATGACAACTTCTCCCCAGTCAGCTCTTCTCCTCGGTATGACAACTTCTCCCCAGTCAGCTCTTCTCCTCAGTATGAAAACCTCTCCCCACTCCGCTCTTCTCCTCAGTATGACAACTTCTCCCCAGTCAGCTCTTCTCCTCAGTATGAAAACCTCTCCCCACTCCGCTCTTCTCCTCAGTATGACAACTTCTCCCCAGTCAGCTCTTCTCCTCAGTATGGCAACCTCTCCCTACTCAGATTTTCTCCTCAGTATGGCAAACTCTCCCCACTCCTCTCTTCTCCTCAGTATGGTAACCGCTCCCCACTCTGCTCTTCTCCTCATTATGACTCCTCATTCTCCCACTTTACAAGACTCTGGTCCGGCCGCACCTGGAGTATGCGGTCCAGTTCTGGGCACCAGTCCTCAGGAAGGATGTACTGGAAATGGAGCGAGTACAAAGAAGGGCAACAAAGCTAATAAAGGGTCTGGAGGATCTTAGTTATGAGGAAAGGTTGTGAGCTCTGAACTTATTCTCTCTGGAGAAGAGACGCTTGAGAGGGGATATGATTTCATTATATAAATACCGGACTGGTGACCCCACAATATATAAATACCGGACTGGTGACCCCACAATATACAAATACCGGACTGGTGACCCCACAATATACAAATACTGGACTGGTGACCCCACAATATACAAATACCGGACTGGTGACCCCACAATATACAAATACCGGACTGGTGACCCCACAATATATAAATACTGTACTGGTGACCCCACAATATACAAATACCAGACTGGTGACCCCACAATATACAAATACCGGACTGGTGACCCTACAATATACAAATACCGGACTGGTGACCCCACAATATACAAATACCGGACTGGTGACCCCACAATATATAAATACCGGACTGGTGACCCCACAATATATAAATACCGGACTGGTGACCCCACAATATACAAATACCGGACTGGTGACCCCACAATATATAAATACCGGACTGGTGACCCCACAATATAGAAATACCAGACTGGTGACCCCACAATAGGGAGAAAACTTTTCCGCGAAAGGGAATTTAATAAGACACGCGGCCATTCAATAAAATTAGAAGAAAAGAGGTTTAACCTTAAACTACGTAGAGGGTTCTTTACTGTAAGAGCCACAAGGATGTGGAATTCCCTTCCACAGGCGGTGGTCTCAGCGGGGAGCATTGATAGCTTCAAGAAACTATTAGATAATCACCTGAATGACCGCAACATACAGGGATATACAATGTAATACTGACATATAATCACACAACATACAGGATATATAATGTAATACTGACATATAATCACACACATAGGTTGGGCTTGGTGGACTTGTGTCTTTTTTGGAAATAGTATGAGGCCCAGTCTCATTTTCTCGGGGGCGAACACACTGATTGTGGGTGGTACACACTAAAGTGGTGGACTCTACACATAGCCTTGTAATGGACCTTATGAAACTGCAATGACAACTTGACTCTGGTCATCCTGGGCCTCAGTTGTATATCTTATTTGGCTCTAACATTTGGAGTGCAGGCTCCTGGATGACCTATCTGACCATCTAAACCTTCCCCCCCCCCCCAGAAGACCCCTTTTCATTTTCAGGTCTCAGGGAACACTCTTGCCATGATTAGTTAATTGGGAGTCATGCTGTCCTTACAGTGATAGCTAGAATGCCACTTAAAAGAGCATTGGTGTCATGGCTCTGCCAAGTGGTGATGAACCTGGAAATCGGCAGGCACCACCAGATGAAGGGTCAATCAACCACAGCTCTAGGAACCTCTGAAGGAAGGTTCCATGGAATGCTGGTTGAGAGTGGCTGCTCTAGGGTATCTGAGGGAAAGTGTGGGGGGCTGTATTAGGTTGGAGAGTATTGTCTGCTGTATTTATTATCAGTTATTTGTGTGGACGGGTTATCTGTGAAGGAGAAGGCCTTAGAAGAGTAGATATAAGCGCTGATCTCGGCTGCCTCGTGATCTCAGTTTTTGTGTCTGGATAATACACCAAATGAGACTTCTCTGACACTGTATCCGTCATGGGAGAGGGATAGAAGATTCTAGAATGTTAGGACCGGGGCACAGGGTAGCTGTGTCAATAATTAATGAGCTGCCTGCTTTGTATATAAATATTTACATACTGGAAGTGATTAGAAAGTGACTTACAGCAAGAGCAGAACCCAGTTAGGAAGTCTGGAATGAGGGAGATGGTGTGGAACGGGGAGGGTGGAATCTGTTCTGCAGGATAAGGTAGAGGAGGTGACTGATAACAAAGGAAGATAAGAACCAGCATAAAGGAGTGCAGACAATGCAAAATATTACTGAGAGGTCAGAGAGGAGAGAGAGTGCAGGATCCCAGAGAGGAGAGAGTGCAGGATCATTGAAGAGAGTGCAGGATCCCAGGAGAAAGAGTGCAGGATCCCAGAGAGGAGAGAGTGCAGGATCATTGAAGAGAGTTCAGGATCCCAGGAGAGAGAGTGCAGGATCACAGAGGAGAGAGTGCAGGATCATAGAGGAGAGAGAGTGCAGGATCCCAGAGGAGAGAGAGTGCAGGATCCCAGGAGAGAGAGTGCAGGATGACTGGAGAGAAAGTGCAGGATCCCAGAGGAGAGAGAGTGCAGGATCCCAGAGAGGAGAGAGAGTGCAGGATCCCAGAGGAGAGAGAGTGCAGGATCCCAGAGAGGAGAGAGAGTGCAGGATCACTGGAGAGAGAGTGCAGGATCACAGAGGAGAGAGTGCAGGATCCCAGAGAGTAGAGAGAGTGCAGGATCCCAGAGAGGAGAGAGAGTGCAGGATCCCAGAGGAGAGAGTGCAGGATCACAAAGGAGAGAGTGCAGGATCACAGAGGAGAGAGTGCAGGATCACAAAGGAGAGAGTGCAGGATCACTGGAGAGAGAGTGCAGGATCACACAGGAGAGAGTGCAGGATCACAAAGGAGAGAGAGTGCAGGATCACACAGGAGAGAGTGCAGGATCACAAAGGAGAGAGAGTGCAGGATCACAAAGGAGAGAGAGTGCAGGATCACAGGGGAGAGAGAATGCGGGATCACAGGGGAGAGAGTGCAGGATCACACAGGAGAGAGTGCAGGATCACAAAGGAGAGAGAGTGCAGGATCACAGGGGAGAGAGAGTGCGGGATCACAGGGGAGAGAGTGCAGGATCACAGAAGAGAGAGTCCAGGATCACAGGGGAGAGAGTGCAGGATCACAGAGGAGAGAGTGCAGGATCACAGAGGAGAGAGTGCAGGATCACACAGGAGAGAGTGCAGGATCACAAAGGAGAGAGAGTGCAGGATCACAAAGGAGAGAGAGTGCGGGATCACAGCGGAGAGAGAGTGCGGGATCACAGGGAAAAGAGAGAGTGCAGGATCACAGAGGAGAGAGTGCAGGATCACAGAGGAGAGAGTTCAGGATCACAGAGGAGAGAGTGCAGGATCACAGAGGAGAGCTGCAAGATCACAGAGGAGAGAGAGTGCAGGATCACAGGGGAGAGAGTGCAGGATCACACAGGAGAGAGTGCAGGATCACAGAGGAGAGAGAGTGCAGGATCACACAGGAGAGAGTTCAGGATCACAGAGGAGAGAGTGCAGGATCACACGGGAGAGAGTGCAGGATCACAGAGGAGAGAGAGCAAGATCACAGAGGAGAGAGAGCAGGATCACAGAGGAGAGAGTGCAGGATCACACGGGAGAGAGTGCAGGATCACAGAGGAGAGAGAGCAAGATCACAGGGGAGAGAGTGCAGAATCACAGAGGAGAGAGTGCAGGATCACACGGGAGAGAGTGCAGGATCACAGAGGAGAGAGTGCAGGATCACAGAGGAGAGAGTGCAGGATCACACAGGAGAGAGTTCAGGATCACAGAGGAGAGAGTGCAGGATCACAGAGGAGAGCTGCAGGATCACAGAGGAGAGAGAGTGCAGGATCACAGGGGAGAGAGTGCAGGATCACAGGGGAGAGAGTGCAGGATCACACAGGAGAGAGTGCAGGATCACAGAGGAGAGAGAGTGCAGGATCACACAGGAGAGAGTTCAGGATCACAGAGGAGAGAGTGCAGGATCACACGGGAGAGAGTGCAGGATCACAGAGGAGAGAGAGCAAGATCACAGAGGAGAGAGAGCAGGATCACAGAGGAGAGAGTGCAGGATCACACGGGAGAGAGTGCAGGATCACAGAGGAGAGAGAGCAAGATCACAGGGGAGAGAGTGCAGAATCACAGAGGAGAGAGTGCAGGATCACACGGGAGAGAGTGCAGGATCACAGAGGAGAGAGTGCAGGATCACAGAGGAGAGAGTGCAGGATCACACAGGAGAGAGTTCAGGATCACAGAGGAGAGAGTGCAGGATCACAGAGGAGAGCTGCAGGATCACAGAGGAGAGAGAGTGCAGGATCACAGGGGAGAGAGTGCAGGATCACAGGGGAGAGAGTGCAGGATCACAGAGGAAAGAGAGTGCAGGATCACACAGGAGAGAGTTCAAGATCACAGAGGAGAGAGTGCAGGATCACACGGGAGAGAGTGCAGGATCACAGAGGAGAGAGAGCAAGATCACAGAGGAGAGAGAGCAGGATCACAGAGGAGAGAGTGCAGGTTCACACGGGAGAGAGTGCAGGATCACAGAGGAGAGAGAGCAAGATCACAGGGGAGAGAGTGCAGGATCACAGAGGAGAGAGAGTGCAGGATCACAGAGGAGAGAGTGCAGAATCACAGAGGAGAGAGTGCAGGATCACACGGGAGAGAGTGCAGGATCACAGAGGAGAGAGTGCAGGATCACAGAGGAGAGAGTGCAGGATCACACAGGAGAGAGTTCAGGATCACAGAGGAGAGAGTGCAGGATCACAGAGGAGAGCTGCAGGATCACAGAGGAGAGAGAGTGCAGGATCACAGGGGAGAGAGTGCAGGATCACAGGGGAGAGAGTGCAGGATCACAGGAGAGAGTGCAGGATCACAGAGGAGAGAGAGTGCAGGATCACACAGGAGAGAGTGCAGGATCACAGAGGACAGAGAGTGCAGGATCACAGGGGAGAGAGTGCAGGATCACAGAGGAGAGAGTGCAGGATCACAGAGGAGAGCTTCAGGATCACAGAGGAGAGAGTGCAGGATCACAGAGGAGAGAATGCAGGATCACAGGGGAGAGAATGCAGGATCACAGAAGAGAGAGTCCAGAATCACAGGGGAGAGCGTGCAGGATCACAGGGGATAGAGTGCGAGATCACACGGGAGAGAATGCAGGATCATAGGGGAGAGAGTGCAGGATCACATAGGAGAGAGTGCAGGATCACACGGGAGAGAGTGCAGGATCACACAGGAGAGAGTTCAGGATCACAGAGGAGAGAGTGCAGGATCACAGAGGAGAGAGAGTGCAGGATCACAGAGGAGAGAGCGCAAGATCCCAGAGGAGAGAGTGCAGGATCCCAGAGGAGAGAGCGCAGGATCACAGAGGAGAGAGAGTGCAGGATCACATGGGAGAGAGTGCAGGATCACACAGAAGAGAGTGCAGGATCACAGAGGAGAGAGAGCATGCGGGATCACAGAGGAGAGAGTGCAGGATCACACGGGAGAGAGTGCAGGATCACAGAGGAGAGAGAGTGCAGGATCACAGAGGAGAGAGTGCAGGATCACAGGAGAGAGTGCAGGATCACAGGGGAGAGAGAGTGCAGGATCACAGAGGAGAGAGTGCGGGATCACAGGAGAGAGTGCAGGATCACAGGTGAGAGAGTGCGAGATCACAGGAGAGAGTGCAGGATCACAGGGGAGAGAGTGTAGGATCACAGAGGAGAAAGTGCGGGATCACAGGAGAGAGTGCAGGATCACAGAGAAGAGAGTGCGGGATCACAGAGGAGAGAGTGCAGGATTACTGGAGAGAGAGTGCAGGATCACAGAGGAGAGAGTGCAGGATTACTGGAGAGAGAGTGCAGGATCACAGGAGAGAGTGCCGGATCACAGAGGAGAGAGTGCGGGATCACAGAGGAGAGAGTGCGGGATCACAGAGGAGAGAGCGCGGGATCACAGAAGAGAGAGCACAGGATTACATGGGAGAGAGCGCAGGATCACAGAGGAGAGAGTGCAGGATCACAGAGGAGAGAGTGCAGGATCACAGAGGAGAGAGTGCGGGATCACAGGGGAGAGAGTGCAGGATCACAGGAGAGAGTGCAGGATCACAGAGGAGAGAGTGCAGGATCACAGAGGAGAGAGTGGGGGATCACAGGAGAGAGTGCAGGATCACAGAGGAGAGAGTGCAGGATCACAGGGGAGAGAGTGAAGGATCACAGAAGAGAGTGCAGGATCACAGAGGAGAGAGTGCGGGATCACAGAGGAGAGAGTGCAGGATCACAGAGGAGAGAGTGCAGGATCACAGAGGAGAGAGTGCAGGATCACAGAGGAGAGAGTGCGGGATCACAGAGGAGAGAGTGCAGGATCACAGAGGAGAGAGTGCAGGATCACACGGGAGAGAGTGCAGGATCACAGAGGAGAGAGAGTGCAGGATCACAGAGGAGAGAGTGCAGGATCACAGAGGAGAGAGTGCAGGATCCCAGAGGAGAGAGTGCGGGATCCCAGAGGAGAGAGCGCAGGATCCCAGAGGAGAGAGCGCAGGATCACAGAGGAGAGAGAGTGCAGGATCACATGGGAGAGAGTGCAGGATCACAGAGGAGAGAGAGCGTGCGGGATCACAGAGGAGAGAGTGCGGGATCACAGGAGAGAGTGCAGGATCACAGGGGAGAGAGTGCGGGATCACAGGAGAGAGTGCAGGATCACAGGGGAGAGAGTGCAGGATCACAGAGGAGAGAGTGCGGGATCACAGGAGAGAGTGCAGGATCACAGAGGAGAGAGTGCGGGATCACAAGAGAGTGCGGGATCACAGAGGAGAGAGTGCAGGATTACTGGAGAGAGAGTGCAGGATCACAGGAGAGAGTGCAGGATCACAGAGGAGAGAGTGCAGGATCACAGAGGAGAGAGTGCAGGATTACAGAAGAGAGAGCACAGGATTACACGGGAGAGAGCGCAGGATCACAGAGGAGAGAGTGCAGGATCACAGAGGAGAGAGTGCAGGATCACAGAGGAGAGAGTGCAGGATCACAGAAGAGAGAGCACAGGATTACACGGGAGAGAGCACAGGATCACAGAGGAGAGAGTGCAGGATCACTGGAGAGAGTGCAGGATCACAGGGGAGAGAGTGCAGGATCACAGAGGAGAGAGTGCAGGATCACAGGTGAGAGAGTGCAGGATCACAGAAGAGAGAGCACAGGATTACATGGGAGAGAGCGCAGGATCACAGAGGAGAGAGTGCAGGATCACAGAGGAGAGAGTGCAGGATCACAGAAGAGAGAGCACAGGATTACATGGGAGAGAGCGCAGGATCACAGAGGAGAGAGTGCGAGATCACAGAGGAGAGAGTGCGGGATCACAGAGGAGAGAGTGCGGGATCCCAGAGGAGAGAGTGCAGGATCAAAGAAGAGAGGGCACAGGATTACACGGGAGAGAGAGAGCGCAGGATCACAGAGGAGAGAGTGCAGAATCACAGAGGAGAGAGTGCAGGATCGCACAGGAGAGAGTGCACGATCACAGGGGAGGGAGTGCAGGATCACAGAGGAGAGTGCAGGATCACAGAGGAGAGAGTGCAGGATCACAGGGGAGAGAGTGCAGGATCACAGAGGAGAGAGAGTGCAGGATCACAGGGGAGGGAGTGCAGGATCACAGAGGATAGTGCTGGATCACAGAGGAGAGAGTGCAGGATCACAGAGGAGAGTGCAGGATCACAGAGGAGAGTGCAGGATCACAGAGGAGAGAGAGTGCAGGATCACAGAGGAGAGTGCAGGATCACAGAGGAGAGAGAGTGCAGGATCACAGAGGAGAGGGTGCAGGATCACGGAGGAGAAAGAGTGCAGGATCACAGAGGAGAGAGTGCAGGATCATTGGAGAGAGTGCAGGATCACAGGGGAGAGAGTGCAGGATCACTGGAGAGAGTGCAGGATCACAGGGGAGAGAGTGCAGGATCACTGGAGAGAATGCAGGATCACAGGGGAGAGAGAGTGCAGGATCACAGAGGAGAGAGTGCAGGATCACAGGAGAGAGAGTGCAGGATCACTGGAGAGAGTGCAGGGTCACAGAGGAGAGTGCAGGATCACAGAGGAGAGAGCGCAGGATCACAGAGGAGAGAGTGCAGGATCACAGAGGAGAGAGAGTGGGGGATCACACAGAAGAGAGTGCATGATCACAGGGGAGAGAGTGCAGGATCACACAGAAGAGAGTGCAGGATCACACAGAAGAGAGTGCAGGATCACAGGGGAGAGAGTGCAGGATCACAGAGGAGAGAGTGCAGGATCACAGAGGAGAGAGTGGGGGATCACAGAGGAGAGAGTGCAGGATCACAGAGGAGAGAGTGCAGGATCACAGAGGAAAGAGAGTGCAGGATCACATGGGAGAGAGTGCAGGATCACAAAGAAGAGAGTGCAGGATCACAGAGGAGAGAGTGTAGGATCACAGAGAAGAGAGAGAGTGCGGGATCACAGAGGAGAGAGTGGGGGATCACAGAGGAGAGAGAGTGCAGGATCACAGAGGAGAGAGTGGGGGATAACAGAGGAGAGAGTGCAGGATCACAGAGGAGAGAGTGGGGGATCACAGAGGAGAGAGTGGGGGATCACAGGGGAGAGAGAGTGCAGGATCACAGAGGAGAGAGTGGGGGATCACAGAGGAGAGAGTGCAGGATCACAGAGGAGAGAGTGCAGGATCACAGAGGAGAGAGTAGGGGATCACAGAGGAGAGAGTGCAGGATCACAGAGGAGAGAGTGCAGGATCACAGAGGAGAGAGTGGGGGATCACAGAGGAGAGAGTGCGGGATCACAGAGGAGAGAGTAGGGGATCACAGAGGAGAGAGTAGAGGATCACAGAGGAGAGAGTGCAGGATCACAGAGGAGAGAGTGGGGGATCACAGAGGAGAGAGTGCGGGATCACAGAGGAGAGAGTGGGGGATCACAGAGGAGAGAGTGGGGGATCACAGAGGAGAGAGTGCGGGATCACAGAGGAGAGAGTGGGGGATCACAGAGGAGAGAGTGCGGGATCACAGAGGAGAGAGTGGGGGATCACAGAGGAGAGAGTGCAGGATCACAGAGGAGAGAGTGCAGGATCACAGAGGAGAGAGTGCGGGATCACAGAGGAGAGAGTGCGGGATCACAGAGGAGAGAGTGGGGGATCACAGAGGAGAGAGTGCAGGATCACAGAGGAGAGAGTGGGGGATCACAGAGGGGGGAGTGCAGGATCACAGAGGGGAGAGTGGGGGATCACAGAGGGGGGAGTGCAGGATCACAGAGGGGAGAGTGCAGGATCACAGAGGAGAGAGTGCAGGATCACAGAGGAGAGAGTGCAGGATCACAGAGGAGAGAGTGCAGGATCACAGAGGAGAGAGTGGGGGATCACAGAGGGGGGAGTGCAGGATCACAGAGGGGAGAGTGCAGGATCACAGAGGAGAGAGTGCAGGATCACAGAGGAGAGAGTGCAGGATCACAGAGGAGAGAGTGCAGGATCACAGAGGAGAGAGTGGGGGATCACAGAGGAGAGAGTGCAGGATCACATATGGGCATTCAGAATTGGATGAATAATGTCATGCAGGGGGACACTTGTGATTATTGGATTGTTTGTTGTCAGCTGTAGGATTAGAGAGTGTGTTCAGGAGAAGGTATACTCCTCAGTACTCTGCTGGATCAGGAGAGGGATGAAGGTGGAATAAAAAGTGGAGGACATAGATAACACTCTCCTGATCAATACTCTTCTATACTCTTCTACACTCTCCTGATCAGTACTCTTCTATACCCTCCTAATCTATACTTTCCTAATCTACACTCTTCTTTACTCTCCTGATCTTTACTCTTCTATACTCTCCTGATCAATACTCTTCTATACTCTCCTGATCTATATACTCTTCTATACTCCCCTGATCAATACTTTTTCTATACTCTCCTGACCTATACTCTTTTATACCCTCCTGATCAATACTCATTTACACTCTCCCAATCTATACTCTTCTATACTCTCCTGATCAATGCTCTTCTATACTCTCCTGATCTATACTCTTCTATACTCTCCTAATCAATACTCATCTACAATCTTCTACACTCTCCTAATCAACACTCTTTTATACTCTCCTGATCAATACTCGGGTACACTCTTCTACACTCTCCTAATCAATACTCTTCCACACTCTCCTAATCAACACTTTTCTATACTCTCATGATCTATACTCTCGCGAACAATGCCCTTCTATACTCCCCTGATCAATACTTTTCTATACTCTCCTGACCTATACTCTTTTATACTCTCCTTATCAATACTCATCTACACTCTCCTAATCTATACTGTTTTATACTCTCCTAATCAATACTCATCTACACTCTCCTAATCTATACTGCTTTATACTCTCCTGATCAATACTCTTCTATACTCTTCTGATCTATACTCTTCTATACTCTCCTAATCAATACTCATCTACAATCTTCTACACTCTCTTAATCAACACTCCTGATCAATACTCGGGTACACTCTTCTACACTCTCCTAATCAATACTCTTCTACACTCTCCTGACCTATACTCTCCTGATCAA
Organism: Aquarana catesbeiana; assembly: GCF_042186555.1. Lineage (NCBI taxonomy): Eukaryota > Metazoa > Chordata > Amphibia > Anura > Ranidae > Aquarana > Aquarana catesbeiana. Next base: position 2,600,826 of record NC_133332.1, read on the forward strand.
TACTCAAGTACACTCTTCTATACTCTCCTGATCTATACTCTCCCAATCAATACTCTTTTATACTCTCCTGATCAATACTCATCTACACTCTCCTAATCTATACTGTTTTATACTCTCCTGATCAATACTCATCTACGCTCTCCTAATCAATACTCTTTTATACTCTTCTGATCAATACTCAGGTACACTCTTCTATACTCTCCTGATCTATTCTCTTCTATACGCCCCTGATCAATACTTTTCTATGCTCTCCTGATCTGTACTCATCTACACTCTTCTACACTCTCCTAATCAATACTCTTCTGATCAATACTCTTCTATACTCTCCTGATCAATACTCTTCTATACTCTCCTAATCAATACTCTTCTATACTCTCCTGATAAATACTCCTCTATACTCTCCTAATCAATACTCTTCTATACTCTCCTGACCTATACTCTTCTATACTCCCCTGATCAATACCTTTCTATACTCTCCTGACCTATACTCTTCTATACTGTGCTGGAGCAGGAGAGGAATACGGATCGATGGGGAAGTGCAGGAGTACAATGTGATCCTCCTCTCCTGATCTGTACTCTGCCGTGGAAACTATTGTTGTCCCTGAATGTTTCAGAATGAACGCTCCGTCCTGGATGGTGGGATGTGGAGTGTACTATATGGTGTAGAGTATATAATACTTTATAGTACAGTGTATTGTTTGGTGTATGTGTTGCATTGTGTAGTATAGAATGGTGTATAGTATATGGTGTAGTATGGTGTTTTGTATAGTGTATTTTGTATTGTAGTATAGTGTAGTATATTATTTTGTATATCGTAGGGTATTATTTAGTATATTATAGTATAGAGTGTTGTATATTGTAGTATTTTTTATATTGTATAGCGTATTGTAGTATATTTTATAGAGTATAATACAGTTTACTGTAGTATACTATATGGTGTATGGTATAGTGTACTTATTGTAGTATATTATATAGTGTATGGTATAGTATAGCGTAGTATATTTTATAGAGTATAATATTGTAGTAAAGCGTTTTGTTACCTGTGTCCCCTATGATGGGCTTCCCCCTCCTCCGCTCCTCTTCAGCTCAGTCCTATTGGAGAAGATCCCAGCATGTCCCAGCAGACTGTCCTGGTGTGTGCCTAGGCACAGCTGGGTCTTCTAGGCACAGCTAGGTCTTCTAGGCACAGCTCCGTCTTCTGGCTCGCAGAGGAGTCTCCTACTTAGAAGAGAGCTCTGGGCAGACTAGAGCTGGTACATAGGTTCAGCTTCTGGGATGGAGAAGAGAGCCCTGGAGGTTGGGCTAAACATTAACCATGTGTGGAGCAGACTGATTAGAGGACCCAAACTGAGTGAGGAACTTGCATCACATTGCAGCCTGTCCCTGCAGAACAAATGTGAAGTTGTTTAGAGAAGTTAGAAATAGTAATACAGAATGGATCATTTTCCTCCAGACAAAGCTGCCATCTGGAGGATCGCCAGCAGTAATGGATTTGTGGTTTCTTCACAGTACTGGGCTGTGAAGAAGTTCTGAGCCTCAGCAAAGCCCATAGTGATGAGCCTGAGCGGAGCCCATAGTGATGAGTCTGAGCGGAGCCAATAGTGATGAGTCTGAGCGGAGCCCATAGTGATGAGTCTGAGAGGAGCCCATAGTGATGAGTCTGAGAGGAGCCCATAGTGATGAGTCTGAGCGGAGCCCATAGTGATGAACCTGAGTGGAGCCCATAGTGATGAGTCTGAGCGGAGCCCATAGTGATGAGTCTGAGCGGAGCCCATAGTGATGAGCCTGAGCGGAGCCCATAGTGTTGAGTCTGAGCGGAGCCCATAGTGATGAGTCTGAGCGGAGCCCATAGTGATGAGTCTGAGCGGAGCCCATAGTGATGAGTCTGAGCGGAGCCCATAGTGATGAGCCTGAGCGGAGCCCATAGTGTTGAGTCTGAGCGGAGCCCATAGTGTTGAGTCTGAGCGGAGCCCATAGTGTTGAGTCTGAGCGGAGCCCATAAGGATGAGTCTGAGCGGAGCCCATAGTGATGAGTCTGAGCGGAGCCCATAGTGATGAGCCTGAGCGGAGCCCATAGTGTTGAGTCTGAGCGGAGCCCATAGTGATGAGTCTGAACAGAGCCCATAGTGATGAGTCTGAACAGAGCCCATGGTGATGAGTCTGAGTGGAACCCATAGTGTTGAGTCTGAGCGGAGCCCATAGTGATGAGTCTGAGCGTAGCCCATAGTGATGAGCCTGAGCGCGGAGCCCATAGTGATGAGCCTGAGAGGAGCCCATAGTGATGAGCCTGAGCGGAGCCCATAGTGATGAACCTGAGCAGAGCCCATAGTGATGAGCCTGAGCGGAGCCCATAGTGATGAGCCTGAGTGGAGCCCATAGTGATGAACCTGAGCGGAGCCCATAGTGATGAGTCTGAGCGGAGCCCATAGTGATGAACCTGAGCGGAGCCCATAGTGTTGAGTCTGAGCGGAGCCCATAAGGATGAGTCTGAGCGGAGCCCATAGTGATGAGTCTGAGCGGAGCCCATAAGGATGAGTCTGAGTGGAGCCCATAGTGATGAGTCTGAGCGGAGCCCATAGTGATGAACCTGAGCGGAGCCCATAGTGACGAGTCTGAGCGGAGCCCATAGTGATGAACCTGAGCGGAGCCCATAGTGTTGAGTCTGAGCGGAGCCCATAAGGATGAGTCTGAGCGGAGCCCATAGTGATGAGTCTGAGCGGAGCCCATAGTGATGAGCCTGAGCGGAGCCCATAGTGATGAACCTGAGCGGAGCCCATAGTGATGAACCTGAGCGGAGCCCATAGTGATGAACCTGAGCGGAGCCCATAGTGTTGAGTCTGAGCGGAGCCCGTAGTGTTGAGTCTGAGTGGAGCCCATAGTGTTGAGTCTGAGCGGAGCCCATAGTGTTGAGTCTGAGCGGAGCCCATAAGGATGAGTCTGAGCGGAGCCCATAGTGATGAGTCTGAGCGGAGCCCATAGTGATGAGCCTGAGCGGAGCCCATAGTGTTGAGTCTGAGCGGAGCCCATAGTGATGAGTCTGAACAGAGCCCATGGTGATGAGTCTGAGCGGAACCCATAGTGTTGAGTCTGAGCGGAGCCCATAGTGATGAGTCTGAGCGGAGCCCATAATGATGAGCCTGAGCGGAGCCCATAGTGTTGAGTCTGAGCGGAGCCCATAGTGATGAGTCTGAAAAGAGCCCATGGTGATGAGTCTGAGCGGAACCCATAGTGTTGAGTCTGAGCGGAGCCCATAGTGATGAGTCTGAGAGGAGCCCATAGTGATGAGTCTGAGCGGAGCCCATAGTGATGAGTCTGAGCGGAGCCCATAGTGATGAGTCTGAGCGGAGCCCATAGTGATGAACCTGAGCGGAGCCCATAGTGATGAGCCTGAGCGGAGCCCATAGTGATGAGCCTGAGCGGAGCCCATAGTGATGAACCTGAGCGGAGCCCATAGTGATGAGTCTGAGCGGAGCCCATAGTGATGAGTCTGAACAGAGCTCTGGGAAGGATGATACAGACTGGAATGTTGTTGGGAGTGATCAGAGTGTGGTAGGAATGCGGTGTAGAGTGTCCGGGGTAGACATCCTGGAGTGGGCGCTGTGCAGCGTGCAGAACGACATACATGGATGTGACAGTTGTATGAAAATGTGAATATTATTTGGGGCCACGGTCGCATGCCCATGGTGCCTTGGCAACCGGGGAGAGGACCTTGTTTGAAGGAGGAATGAGGACAGAGGTCACAATACCAGTAGTCGCCTCCTAGTGGGGGACTCAAATTTAACTGTCTGGACATACAGTATATAGGCCTATACTGATCTTACGTACAACCTGGTGCATTCTAGGGATTGTGGAGCAGCATAGTAATTACTACACACTTCTAAGATTTGCCAACTGTCCTGCAAAGTAGAATCCTGGAGTGATTCCCCCTTATCTACACACAAGTCGGCCCACTACCTGTTGGCAGCTCTGTGTTGAATGAAGTCTGCAGGCCCACTCTGCCCCTTCCAGGCCTAATTTCAGAACTTTTGTCCCACTATTGATCACTGAATTAGTAAAATATCTGCAGTATCATCTCATTTTAACGTCACCGGTTGGCGTTTCTTTCTTTTGGAGGACAGGGGTGAGGGTTCAGAAGGTCCCACATTACCTTCACATTAAAAATACTTTGTCTGTGGACATCCCATTCCACAACCATAGCCACTGATTTGGAAATTTTGTTCTAAAATCTTGCAATCAAAAAAAACATATTTACATATTTTCATCGTAAATCAAATAAATATATACTTTATATATCCCTGATCCAAACAAGCTTACATCACCATAAACCAAAAAAAACCCCAATCTGTCATTAATATGGAGTTCCCCCTCTTTGTGGCAGTAACATTTTGGTGGGTGTCTGTGGGAATTTGTACCTATCTGTGAGGTCAGGTACTAGGGTTGCCACCTGTAGGGTTTTCTCCCGGGCAGTCCGGTTTTTGAATGATGTGTTCGGGTTTACTTCTGCCCCAGACCCGGACACATCATTCACAGGGACTGCAGCAAGAGTGACGAGTCTCCCCTCTCCCTGACAGCAGCTTGGTTCAGCAGAGCAGAGTGTCAGTGTATCAAAGCTCCTCCCCTCCTCCTCCTTCTCTGTTCTGTACACACAGGAGGAGGAGGAGGGGAGCAGGGACACACTGATATCAGGTCTGTAGAAAGTTTTTATTATGCTCTGTAGATGGAGGAGGGAGGGGGAGAGGGCAGCTGGAAAGGTGGACAAGGTAGAAAATATGTGGAGTGATCGAGGGGTTAGGAGGATATGTGCTGGGGGGGCTCCTTGCACTCTCTTCATTCCCAAAAGACCCCTCCAGTACATATCCCCCCCACTCCTCCCCCCTGCACTGGCCCTCTTCTCTCACAAAGCACCCCCCCCCTCCCCCAGCACATATATGAACCCCTCAAGCACCCCAAGCACATATGGGCACAGGCTGCATATGATGGGCACAGAGGCTGTATGATTGGCACAGAGGCTGCATATGATGGGCACAGAGGCTGCATATGATGGGCACAGAGGCTGTATGATTGGCACAGAGGCTGCATATGATGGGCACAGTGGCTGTATGATGGGCACAGGCTGCATATGATGGGCACAGAGGCTGTATGATGGGCACAGGCTGCATATGATGGGCATAGAGGCTGCATATGATGGGCACAGAGGCTGAATATGATGGGCACAGAGGTTGCATATGATGGGCACAGTGGCTGCATATGATGGGCACAGAGGCTGCATTTTATGGGCACAGAGGCTGCAAATGATGGGCACAGTGGCTGCATTTGATGGGCACAGTGGCTGCATTTGATGGGCACAATGGCTGCATTTTATGGGGCACAGTGAGGCTGCAATTGATGTTTTTTTTTTTTTCAGAATTTTTCAGTTTCTTTGCAATCCCCCCCCCCCCCCCCAAAAAAAAATTATAAGCATCAGTCACCACTGCCCCCTAGCACATATCTAACTCTGCCCACCCCCCTGCTAGCACTAGCCCTCTCCCCAGGAGATATCTGAAACCTGCATTCCGTGCAGAACACTCACAATTCAGCCACACACACTGTTTCCTGCGGCAAGCTATTGCGCCACATTACTACTCTCTTTCAGGCCACCAAAAGTGCCCCAGGTCTTTTACAATCTTATAGCGTATACCCCCCCCCCCCCCAAAAAAAATGCCGCCACTAAAGTGTTCGGGTTTGGCTTGAAGAAAAGTTAGCAACCCTATCAGGCACTGATGTTAGGTGAGAAGACTCGGCTTACATGTTGGGCCTCAAATTGGGCACCAGAAAAAAGGCCTGGTTCCCAATTGGTAATCCAATTCATCCCAAAGGTGTTCAGTAGGGTTGAGGTCAGGGCTCTGTGCAGGACACTGGAGTTCCTTCACACCAAACTGGTTACACCATGTCTTTTATGGAGCTGACTTTGTACACAGGTGGGGCCCAGTCATGCTGGAACAGAAAAGGGTCTTCACCATCTGTTACCACAAGGTTTGAAGAGCACAATTGTCTATAAAAAGAGTCCCATAGGCCTAGGTCAACCAAGGCCCTATGAAAGAATTGTTGGTCTCGTTGTTCATTCACATTTCTCTGGAGGTTCTCAGGACACTCGAGTTCCTTCATACCCAACTGCCAAACTATCACGTACCTGTTAGCAGAGCCTGATATGATGAGGAAGGCCCCTCTTACACCTCTGACTCGGGACCCTGATAGTATAGACAGGAGGCGCAGGAGTACAGAGTGGCATGAGTGTATGATGGGCACAGACTTGCTAGCAGCAGGGCAGGTGTCCGTGCTGGCAGTGAGCAGGTAAAGTCTTAAGATGGCTCCAGTAAGCTGGCGAGCAGGTAGGCAGCTGGTACTGGCGACAGCAGACAGAGAAGCAGAGTCAGACAGGCTGGGTCATACACAGACAGAATAGATTGGGTACAGGACACAGGCTGGAGCATGGTAAGGAACTGATCAGAGAAGCAGGAGCCAATTCAGCAATTAGAAGTGGAGGTCAGCGGACAAGCTGAGGTCAATGCAGGCAAAGTTCAAATAATAGTCAAGACAAGCCAGGTCAGCAACTGGAATCAGGGTACAGAATCACAGGGTCACAGGTTCCACAGGAGGCTAAAGACAAAGCAGCACGGATTCCGAGCACTGGCTGAGTTTAAATAGCGTGTTTGGCGCCAACATCTGTCACAGGTGCATATGAGCACCAGCACGCACGGAAATGCGAAAGTGCACGTGTTTGTGCACGAGAATGCGCATATGCATTAGCCAGTGCCCAATTCCTATGAGCACGAACGGGAACATGTATTAGCCTGTGCACAGAAGTCCATCCAGAAGAGTCATCTTGTCTATTGGCAAGCCTTTCCTTATGCCGCGTACACACGGTCGGACTTTTCGTCTACAAAAGTCCAACGGACGCCGACGGACTAAAGCTGGCTGGTAATCCGATCGTGTGTGGGCTTCTCCGGACTTTCAGCAGACTTTTTCAGTCTCAAATCCGACGGACTTTAGATTTGAAACATGCTTCAAATCTTTACGTCGTAACTACGACGGACCCCGAAATCCGCTCGTCTGTGTGCTAGTCCGACGGACAAAAACCCATGCTAGGGCAGCTATTGGCTACTGGCTATGAACTTCCTTATTTTAGTCCGGTGTACGTCATCACGTACGAATCCGTCGGACTTTTGTGTGGTCGTGTGTAGGCAAGTCCGTTCGTTAGAAAGTCTGCTGCAAGTCCGCCGAAAGTCCGCCGGAAGTCCGCCGGAAGTCTGTCGGACAGGCTGTCGGACTTTTGTAGACGAAAAGTCCGACCGTGTGTACGCGGCATTACACAAACCATGGCTTTATGGAGTTGCCCATTTTGCATCTACAACATCCTCAACTCTTCTCTGAAGACTTTCCACGAGATTTTGTGAGGGTGTCTGTAGGAATTTGTGCCCAGTTGTGAGGTCAGGTACTGATGTTGAATAAGAAAACCTGGCCCACCATCGGCATTCCAATTAATCCCAAAGGTGTTCAGTATGGATGAGGTCAGGGCTCCGTGCAGAACACTCGAGTTCCTCCACACCAAACTGGTCAGACCATGTCTTAAAGGAACGGCTTTGTACACATGGGGGAGCACCGTCATGCTGTAACAGAAAAGGGTCTTCCCCAAACTGTGACTACAAGGTTGGAAGAGCACAATTGTCTACAATGTCTTTGTATGATGGAGTATTACCAGGGCCCTTCACTGGAGATATCTCAACTCCATCATCTAGAGGGGTGGCCTCATAGGTTGGGACATATGGTGTATCAGTTTGGAGTAAAATTACCCTTTCTTAGATTTTTTAATGTGTGCTTTACATGCTTAGTTACCATTAATGGTAGAGATGTTTTTAGTTATGAACCTGCAAGGACTTGACTGATGTTGGATAAGAAGACCTGGCTAACAATTGGCATTCCGATTCATGGCAAATGTTTTTTTTAGTAGGGTTGAGATCAGGGCTCTGTGCAGGACACGCAAGTTCCTCCACACCAAACTGGTCATACCATGTCTTTATGGAGCTGGCTCCACTCTTCTGGGAAGGCTTCCTGCAAGATTTTGGAGGTTGTCTGTGGAAATTTGTTCCCATTTGTGAGGTCAGATACTGAAGTTGGATAAGAAGACTTGGCTCACATGTTGGGGTTCCAATCTTCACCAAACTGTTACCACAAGGTTCGAAGAGCACAATTGTCTATAAAAAAGAGTCCCATAGGCCTAGGTCAACCAAGGCCCTATGAAAGAATTGTTGGTCTCGTTGTTCATTCACATTTCTCTGGAGGCTCACATGTTGGGGTTCCAATCCATCCCAAAGGTGTTCGGTAGGGATGAGGTCAGGGCTCTGTACAGGGCACTCAAGTTCCTCCACACCAAACTGGTCACATCATGTCTTTATGGAGCTGGCCTTGTACGCAGGTGGGACACAGTCATGCTGGAACAGAAAAGTGTCTTCACCAAACTGTTACCACAAGGATGGAAGAGTACAATTGTCTACTCAATGTCTTTGTATGTTGGAGAATTACCAGCAAAAAAGAATACACAGTAGGGGAGGGGAAAAGAAATTGCTGCTCACCCCTGATATGAAGGCAAAAATAGGAGGAGGATTTCCCCAGGTGGGGTTTTTAGGCAGCGGGGTTTAAAATATTAGACCAATGTTGTATAAAAAGATTATGTTTATTATACACAAAATACATTTACAAAAGGATTGTTAAAAAGATGAGCTCTGATATAGATTGTTTACAAATCTGGTAGAAGCAGACACGCATTTATACAGACAAAATTTTTCATAACAACATAATATAGATATTATCAATATCGAAAAAAGGGTAACTGACGCCTTTCAACCTATGTATTCAAGGTCTTTTTCAGAGGTCTGTCTGTTAAAAAAAATATACAATGAAAGAGAATTACCAGGACCCTTCCCTGGAGACACCTGAGCTCCATCATTGGGGGGACATAAAGTTCACCCATTTAATGATGTCCTATGTCTGCCCATTTATAAATAAATGAATTATTGGTAGACATAGTAGGAAGAGCCCGTCCCACAGATACATTGTTCATGTGATCACGGATTGTCGTGTCTGTCCATGTTTATGTGCCCATGTTTGCCTGTCCATGTTTGTGTGCCCATGTGGAGGACCTTCCCCCTCCTTTTTTTATCCCATATCATAACACTGAATTATAATTGTGGTCCTGGTGCTTGGGTCCAGCCTGGGACAGTCTCATCTGGTTCCAGCCAACACTCTAATCTCCCTTATCTCCCATAGAGAGATAGCCGGGAAATTACAGGCAAAGGAAGATGGGAGAAGGGACAGTTACCAGGAGACTCAGTGAAGTCAAACACTGACAAGTTCATAGCTATAGATAATTGGTCTTATCAGTGTGACCTGACCAGTCTGTCCTGTGCTCATCTGCTGCACGTTACACATCCGGCCTGGAACCTACGTGGTGCTGCAACCTCCTCATAGCACGACTTCAGTCACTGCTTTCATTATTAAAGAAGTATGAATACAATAATGTGAACTAGTGTCTCCAGTGCAAAAAATAATAATATAAATAAAAAATATATATTAACAAAGTTGATCTGCGGCAGTTAGGATATCCTATACCTTGTATAGGGAGGGATGTATTCAAATGGTGTAACTGCGCTAATCCAAACAAACCGGCAATCAGGAAGCTTCCTGATGACGCATGTGTGTATGCGAAACGCGTAGAGGCTTCTGGGTAATTACGGACGTCACTTCCTGTCACTGACCCGAGCCCAATGGCTGAAGATAATCAACGATGCTATCCCAATGTACAAACTTACCTTTGAACTTCGGAAACGAAGCAAAACATTCCACAAAGTATGGTACAGGTGGCTGGCTAGCCCCCTGACCCTCCCCTCACAATAGAAATAGATTGCAGATTGCCTGTAGGTCCTGCCACTCTATATACTGTATATATAGAATTTTACTGGTGCTAAGTAACCGATACCTTGATTGTATTCTACATACGAATGTATCATGCTTAAACAATGTATTATCATAAGTCTCCCAAATGCACGAGCCTCGTATTTGGTGATGTATACCTATGATTGCCCAAGTTTTGTTTTTGTTTTTGTAAAGCATATTGGTTTTTTTTTGTCTGTTTGTCATGAAACTCATAAAAATATCTTTAAAAAAAACCCAGAGCCCAAAAGAGGCTTGGAGCGCAAGCCGGAAACGAATCGGCGCAACAGAGCCCCATAACAGAACGCTGGATAGACTCGGTGCCGGTCTACGGCACTATAAAATGCGAGTGAGCATTGTTTATGTGTTTTTACTGGCTACAAATAAATCTCTTTTATAAACACACTGCGCAATGATAAATATTTAATTCTTATGAGATACCAATGTTGGGCATGGAGGATTAAGGAATGTTTAGTGGCTAACTAACTGGAGGAACGCCAGGATAGTGGAGTGGTTATCCCTATATGAACCAAAGGCAAAGCTTTTTCTAGGCCAGTGATGGTACCAATCCCCTGTATTTTCCTCCCGTGGCAGCTGAATATCGGCGAGAGGAAGAGGAGGAGAAGCCTACTTTCAGCTGCTGCAGAAGAAAATACAGATCGGTCCCTTAAGTTCCACTCCAGCCGCCTATCCTGTCCAGGTTCTGGGGTTCGGCAAATTAGGATTGCGGCTTACCTGTCACCTGCCCACAATTGATGGGTTGCCAACTCCAGGATTTGGGTGTGCCCAGGCACACCTGGTACACCCCTTGTGCACGCCTATGGTTACTGCATATTGCACATGTTCATTCCTTTTTGCATTGTCCAGTAGAGAATCCAGGAATGAGCAAACAGAAAGGTTCATTGTACATTTGGTCCAAGAACTCCATTTTATACCATCATGAGCAAACCCTTTAATTAGTCCTGTGTCGAGCAATAAAGGATGCAGTTACCATGACAGTGCCGTGAGGCGCGTTCAAACATTCAGATGTTTAATGATTAAGATATTAATGGAAAACACAGACTACTTCCACCCAGTGTACTCATCCTGGTTATACATGTTTTATGTACACAGGAGATTGGCAGGATAGTGCCCATTCTCTGTAGACAAGCACAGTAAAATAGGGAAGTAGGATGGTGCCCAGTCTCTGGAGGTGATTTCCTTAGGAGGGACGATGATCCGGCTCTAGAGACAAGAGCGGTAAGTGGAGGAATTAAGGAGGCTCCTAGTATTTGGAAACAATAGCTGTAAGGAGGGATAGTAAGGGGGCGGTCTCTTAAGATGATGGTGATAATGGGGGGGGGGGGGGGGGGTGAGAGGTGCCGGTCTCTGCAGATGATAGTGATAAAGTGGGTGGTCAGTCTCTGGAGATGATGGTGATAAGGAGGGCTAGCAAAGTGGGGGGGGTTGGTCTCAGGGGATGATAGTGATAAGGAGAGGTGATGAGGGGTGGTTGGTCTCTGGAGATGATGGTAATAAGGTGGGGGGTGAGGGGTGGCCGGTCTGTGGAGTTGATGGTGATAAGGTGGGTGGTGAGGAGGTGGCCGATCTCTGGAGGTGATAGTGGTAAGGTGGGGGGTGAGGGGTGGTCGGTCTCTGTAGATGATGATAGTGATATGGAGGGGTGGTCGGTCTCTGGAGAGGATGGTGATAGTGGGGGGGAGGGTGAGGGATTGACCGGTCTCTGGGGATGATGGTGATAAGGTGGGTGGTGAGGGGTGGCTGGTCTCTGGAGATTATGGTGATAAGGTGGGTGGTCAGTTTCTGGAGATGATGGTAATAAGATTGGGGGTGAGGGGTAGTTGGTCTCTGCAGATGATAGTGATAAGGTGGGTGGTGAGAGGGTGGTTGGTCTCTGGAGATAAAGGTGATAAGGAGGGCTAGCAAAGTGGGGGGGGGGGGGGGGGTTGGTCTCAGGGGATGATAGTGATAAGGAGAGGTGGCGAGGGGTGGAGATGATGGTGATAAAGTTGGGGGTGAGGGGTGGTCGGTCTCTGTAGATGATGATTGTGATAGGGAGGGGTGGTCGGTCTCTGGAAAGGATGGTGATAATGTGGGGGGGTGAGGGGTTGGCCGGCCTCTGCGGATGATGGTGATAAGGAGGGTTGGTGAGGGCTGGCTGATCTCTGGAGATGATGGTGACAAGGTGGGGGGTGAGGGGTTTCTGGTCTCTGAGATGATGGTGATAAGGTGGGGGGTGAGGGGTTTCTGGTCTCTGGAGATTATGGTGATAAGGTGTGCAAAAAAAGGGGGGAGAAGAAGAGTTCTAGGGACTTTGGGGAAGCCCAGACCTGGTGAGGTCACGTATTTCCATCCCTGACAAGTCAAAAACAAAGGAATTGGGGAAAGTGGGACTTTAAATGAAGCACTTGGTAGCACATAGATAGTTGAGCTGAACAAGGGAACTTTATTTTGTGTACATTGTTGGTAACCATATATATAATGTTAATATTAAAGAAATGGGTAGGCATTGGGGTACATATAATTAACCATAAATTGGCAATACACATGTCTCAAATGCGATCATTGGTAAAAGTTCAGACAAGATAGAAATAAAATGGTACATATGATGATACAAAACCATGAATAAAACCATAACAAAATTCCCAAAGTTCAACCTGAATGGGGTTGGATACAATTATAGTTACGAGGTAATGCCTGCAGGACCCGAGGCCTCACTTCAGCCTGTAGAGGTACAATTTACATAAAAAGTTAAGGATCTGTATGTAATTGAATGAAAACAACGCATCAATTAGCTCTACGCGTTTCGTGGCTAATCTGCCACTCGTCAGGAGCATGCGTGTGATGATCTATAGTGGGAATGATAGGGAAAACAATCCGTCAATAATGATGGGGTAGGGTAGGGACCCAATCAGCATCGAAGTGCGTACCTACCAGTTGAGGTCCATCGGTTAGCGGTACAATGACAGGGCACCAAGAAGAACAGGCGGCATTCCCTACCGGGGGCCGTGGTGGACAGCCCAGCGGGGGCAATCAAGCAGGCAGCGATCAGGGCGGGCATGGGACCCCAAGGCATCTCTAAGGGGAAATATGGAGAGAAAGGTGAGGGATAATGAGGTGGACAGGGGCTGAAAGGTTAACAAGTGATGGAAGGGAAAAAGGGGGGCCGTGCAAAGAAAGCTGAAAATCAAGGTGAAGGACTGGCAGCCAAGAGGATGCCAGAGAAAGTGACCACCAACCAAGATGAAAACAATGCAGGAAAATAGTGCAGAGATGGGGGAAGTGAGAAGTGAAGGTGGATAGGTACCTGTATGGACGAGGAACCAAAGGGAGGGAGAGAGTCCATTGTGTGGAGTGAAGTGTAAGGAGAGCCTTGTGTGCCGGGACCGCCCGGAAGGACGCCCCTATAAGCACCACCAAAGGGCCGCCCACCCCCATCACGCCGTGTTGCACGTTGCAGGGGAGGGGCGCCGACAATTGGAAGTATTCTCCGACTCACCGGCAGACCAATCTCCTCCGCTGTCAACAAGTGTGGAAAGCCCAAGCATGTCCACGTTACGGCGCAGGGAACGCCACACGTACGGCATGGGAAGCGTGATGTCGACGCGCAGTAATGTGCCACCGCCCCGCCAGGCGTCATAGGAGGCGGGGCTGGGCGGAGGCCCGTAGTGCGTGTCACAGCCCCCGGGTCAGGAGAAACCCGATGCCATGGCAACCCTGCCACAGATCAGCTCAACTATCTATGTGCTACCAAGTGCTTCATTTAAAGTCCCACTTTCCCCAATTCCTTTGTTTTTGATGGTGATAAGGTGGGTGGTGAGGGGTGGCTGGTCTTTGGAGATTATGGTGATAAGGTGGGTGGTCAGTTTCTGGAGATGATGGTAATAAGGTGGGGGGGTGAGGGGTGGTTGGTCTCTGCAGATGATAGTGATAAGGTGGGTGACGAGAGGGTGGTTGGTCTCTGGAGATAAAGGTGATAAGGAAAGGTGGTCGATCTCTGGAGATGGAGATAATTTGGGGGGATAAGGGGGTGGTAAGTCTCTAGGGATGATGGTGATAAGGTGGGTGGTGAGGGCATGGTCAGTCTCTGGAGATGGTGGGTGGTGAGGGGGTGGCTGGTCTCTGGAGATGATGATGATGATTTGGATCAACCCAATAGAAAACCTTTGGAATGAATTAGAGCTGAGACCTCGAGCCAGGCTTTCTCGTCCAACATCAGTGCCTTACCTCACAAATGCACTTCTGGAAGAATGGTCAAACATTCCCAAAGACACACTCCTAAACCTTGTGGACAGCCTTCCCAGAAGAGTTGAAGCTGTTTATAGCTGGAAAGGGTGGGCCAACTCAATATTGAACCCTACGGACTAAGACTGGGATCTCATTAAAGTTCATGTGCGTGTAAAGGCAGGCGTCCCAATACTTTTGACAATATAGTGTAAGGTGTGGCTGGTCTCTGGAGATGATGGTGATAAGGTGGGTGGTGAGGGCGTGGTCGGTCTCTGAAGATGATGGTGATAAGGTGGGTGGTGAGGGGTGGTTGGTCTCTGGAGACGATAGTGATAAGGTGGGTGGTGAGGGTGTGGTCGGTCTCTGGAGATGACGGTGATGAGTTGGGTGGTGAGGAAGTTGTTGGTCTCTGGGAATGATGGTGATAGGTTGGGTGGTGAGGGCGTGATCGGTCTCTGGGGATGATGGTGATAAGCTGAGGGGTGGCCGGTTTCTGGAGATGATGGTGATACAGAGGGGTGGTCGGTCTCTAGAGATGATGGTGATGAGGTGGGTGGTGAGGGCGTGGTCAGTCTCTGGGAATTATGGTGATAAGGTGGGTGGTAAGGGGTGGTCGGTCTCTTGAGATGATGGTGATACGGAGGGGAGGCCGGTCTATGGAGATGATGGTGATTAGGTGGGTGGTAAGGGGTGGTCGGTCTCTTGAGATGATGGTGATACGGAGGGGTGGTCGGTCTCTGGAGATGATGGTGATAAGTTGGGTGGTGGGGGGCGTGATCGGTCTCTGGGGATGATGGTGATAAGGTGGGGGGTGGCCAGTCTCTGGAGATGATGGTGCTACGGAGGGGTGGTCAGTCTCTGGAGATGATGGTGATGAGGTGGGTGGTGAGGGTGTGGTCGGTCTCTGAGAATGATGGTGATAAGGTGGTTGGTGAGGGGCGGTCGGTCTCTTGAGATGATGGTGATACGGAGGGGTGGTCGGTCTCTGGAGATGATGGTGATAAGTTGGGTGGTGGGGGGCGTGATCGGTCTCTGGGGATGATGGTGATAAGGTGGGGGGTGGCCAGTCTCTGGAGATGATGGTGATACGGAGGGGTGGTCAGTCTCTGGAGATGATGGTAATGAGGTGGGTGGTGAGGGTGTGGTCGGTCTCTGAGAATGATGGTGATAAGGTGGTTGGTGAGGGGCGGTCGGTCTCTGGAGATGATGGCGATACGGAGGGGTGGTCGGTCTCTGGAGATGATGGTGATAAGGTGGGTGGTGAGGGCATGGTCGGTCTCTGGGGATGATAGTGGTAAGGTGGGGAGTGGCCAGTCTCTATATGATCTTCATTCTCCTGAGAGTCTTTATGTCTTCTCCTCTGACTTTCACATCATAAATTTCTGATTTTTTTTTTTGCCCATGGAGGTAAACCAAGATGGCGGCTCAGGACAGTGCTGTGATAGTTGGAGGACAGAGTGCAGCAGGACAAGGCTGGGTCCTCTAGACAGGTGAGTGATAGATGAAGATGAGAGAGCAGGTATGAGAAGGGTGGGGGAGAGAAGTTCCTCTTTCGGAGGGTGTGATGATGGGACGTCTTGTGGTGAGAACAGGTTTGGTGACATCGGAGGACGTTCATCACATTTTCCATATTGATTGTTGTATCTCCCCTCCCCCCATTGTCTGTCATCCATGGTTGTGTGTGTCTCTGGCAGTGAAGAGTCCTCATTATCACTGTTTTCCTCCATTTTTTGTATTTATCTCTCATTCATGCCACCCTACAGGGGGGGATTTACTAAAACTGAAGAGTGCAGAATCTGGTGCAGCTCTGCATAGGAACCAAGCAGCTTCCAGGTTTTATTGTCAAAACTTAACTGAACAAGCTTGTGACAGACTCACCCGGGACAGAGGCTTTTGGAGGGGATTGAATGCTAGCCTCTTGCCTACCGACTATGGGCCCTGGAATTTGAGGGAGCTGCAAGGATTTAGGAAGATATTCTGTTATGTAATGCAAAAGGACATTATTAGGGAGGCCATGATGGTCTCTGCCAGCTTGGGACTCAGTGGACAGATGTATGTGAAAGGAATGCTGATTAATGGGATCTGGAAAGCCCGGGTCTTTCACCCAATAGTTTATTGTGCTCATCGGGATGTGTTTCTACTTATGTGTATTGTAAGTTGGGAGTGAGGAGATGGCATATCTCGGAGTCGCCTGTCTGGGTAAATAATTAGAGAACTAGCTCATGTTAATTAGGTTTCTGGTTACAGTTTGTATTCCCTCAGTGAACTGTAGCTCCCCAGTGCCTGTGTTCTGCCGAGAAAGTTCCGCTCGGCTGATAAGTTCCCCCTCTACCGCGCAGGCGCTGCGCCTGCGCAGTAGGATCCGGCGGAAATAGCCGAAGCGGAATAGCTGAAAATCAGCTGTACACGGCGGCTGAAAGAGGGCCGCTCGCCACGCTTCGCTCGGCTCTTTTAGATTCCCCCTCTAGGTCCACTTGGATGGTAGGGAAGGAACCTGAACCCAGAGCGCAGGCGCCGTGTACAGCTGATTGTCGATCTTGAGCTTCGGCTATCTCCGGCGGCTGTCAGGAGTTCGTACTGCGCAGGCGCTGCGCCTGCGCAGTACAGGGGGGGGAACTTATCCGCCGAAGGAACTTATTCGGCAAGACACCGGCAGCACTCACGCAACCCCAGATCATGACACTCCCACCACCATGCTTGTCTGTAGACAAGACACACTTGTCTTTGTCCTCCTCACCTGGTTGCCCCCACACACGCTTGTCACCATCTGAACCAAATACGTTTATCTTGGTCTCATCAGACCACAGGACATGGTTCCAGTAATCCATGTCCTTAGTCTGCTTGTCTTCAGTAAACTGTTTGTGGACTTTCTTGTGCATCATCTTTAGAAGCTTCCTTCTGGGATGACAGCCATGCAGACCGATGTGATGCAGCGTATGGTCTGAGCATTGATAGGTTGACCCCCCACCCCTACAACCTCTGCAGCAATGCTGGCAGCACTCATACGTCTATTTCCCAAAGACAGCCTCTGGATATGACGCTGAGCACGTGACCTCAACCCCTTTGGTGGACCATGGCGAGGTCTGTTCTGAGTGGAACCTGTCCTGTTATACCGCTGTATGGTCTTGGCCACCGTGCTGCAGATCAGTTTCAGGGTCTTGGCAATCTTCTTATAGCTTAGACCAGTGATGGCGAACCTTGGCACCCCAGATGTTTTGGAACTGCATCTCCCATGATGCTCAACTACACTGCAGAGTGCATGAGTATCATGGGAAATGTAGTTCCAAAACATCTGAGGTGCCAAGGTTCGCCATCACTGGTCTAGGCCATCTTTATGTAGAGCAACAAGACTTTTTTTCAGATCCTCAGAGAGTTCTTTGCCATGAGGTGCCATGTTGAACTTCCAGTGACCAGTATGAGAGAGTGAGAGCGATAACACCAAATTTAACACACCTGTTCCCCATTCACACCTGAGACCTTGTAACACTAACGAGTCACATGACACCGGGGAGGGAAAATGGCTAATTGGGCCCAATTTGGAGATTTTCACTTAGGGGTGTACTGACTTTTGTTGCCAGCGGTTTAGACATTAATGGCTGTGTGTTGAGTTATTTTGAGGGGACAGTAAATTTACACTGTTATACAAGCTGTACACTCACTACTTTACATTGTAGACAAGTGTCATTTCTTCAGTGTTGTCACATGAAAAGATAGAAGAAAAGATTTACACAAATGTCACTGAGGGGTGTACTTACTTTTGTGAGATACTGTACCTACCAACTTTCTGAAAGAGGAATGAGGGACACCTATTAGCAAAAGTATGTAGGCATAGGACACCCCCCCCCCCCCCCCGCCACACCCCCTTAAAGTAGAATTGTACAAAAAAAAAAAAAATGGATTGGTTAACTCCCAGAAATGCTTTTTACCACTACTATTCCTTTATATTGGCTTTTAGTATTTACAAATGCAGCAATTTAGAGATTGGATGAAAGGTTTAGCACTGGGAAACACTTTGAGAGATAAATAGTAAATTTTATATACAATTATATAAATCAGACCCAAATGAGGGGAAACAAGGGACATTGTTCCAAATCAGGGACAGTTGGAAGCTATGCGACTAACGCATGTCCATCCAGGTGGGGGTCGTGGGACCTTGTTAGTCGACTTTGGATGGGGGAGAAATGTGACAGACTCACCCGGGACAGAGGCTTTTGGAGGGGACTGAATGCAGCCTCTTGCCTACTGATTATGGGCCCTGGCATTTGAGGGAGCTACAAGGATTTAGGAAGATATTCTGTTATGTAATGCAAAAGGACATTATTAAGGAGGCCATGATGGTCTCGGCCAGCTTGGGACTCAGTGGACAGATGTCAGTGAAAGGAATGCTGATTAATGGGATCTGGAAAGCCCGGGTCTTTCACCCAGTAGTTCATTGTGCTCATTAGCACACCTTTGTCTCCTAGCAAACTATTAGGGGATGTGTTTCTATTTACGTATATTGTAAGTTGTAAGTGAGGAGACGGCAAGTCTACCCTGAAAGGTCATATCTCGGAGTCACCTAGTCTGGCTAAATGATTAGATAATTAGCTCATGTTAATTAGGTTTCTGGTTACAGTTTATATTGTCAGCCTGCTGTATATATTTGTGTGTCACCTCAAATAAATCAGTTCAGTCCATGTTCAGAAACCAAATGAGTCTCACCTTGTTTGTTGTTGGGAGCGCTTGGATTATCCGATATCTATATTCGGACTGGGATGAAGCGGTATATGAAAAGCACTCAAGCAGAGTGTGGGACATTTCGTTACAAAGCTGAAGTTAAAATCTGATTGGATGCCATGCACAGCTACACCAGAGGCTCCACCCCTAATGTCCCCCATCTCTCAGCTTAGTGCAGCCAGGGACATGGCTATGGTCCAAGCCGAGGCTTTCATTATATGGCCCAGAGGATGTCCAAGAGGCCAGCTACAACCTCCAACTTCTGATAGCCCTGTGCCTGGCTGTCCCCTCACCAGGGTATAGGGCAATTGGTGATAGCCATACACCTGGCTGTCACCGCCCCGTGGTATATAGGGCAATTGGTGACAGCCGTGCGCTTGGCTGTCCCCTCACCGGGGTATATAGGGTAATTGGTGCTAGTCAATGTAGGGGAGGGGCTTCTCTGTACCCATTTCAATCCTCATATTATATAAAATGCTCAGGTGAGAATAATAGAGCGAAGTCGGGGATCTCTGACATTCTTTATTGCAGGACATTTGCAGTCAGGCCTGTGTGCGGTTCTATGTCTAGGACAAGGTGCTCCCCCGCCATCTGGGGGGCGGGGTCTGTAGTGGAGATTGTCCGTGGTAACATGCTTTCCGTCTGTCCACAGGAAATGGGAGGTGCCTTGTGTGTGTCAACCAATCAGCTGGAAGCAAGAACTGTGCATATCAAAAGCCCGCTACAGGAACGGGGGAGGAGGCGAGGCGGGGCGGAGCTACAGGGAAGACGGCTAGAGGTGCTGTGCAGGACGCTGCCGGCGGTACGGGTCATATGACCATCCATTGCAGTATGGTGCTGTCCTTTCCACCAACAGAGATCAGAGCGCTGTCATTGTGCAGGAAGGAGAGGCGGGTCACATGACTGCTGTGCCCACCATACCGGTGACTGGGAGCCTGGAATGAGACAATGGAGGCAAGGGTCAGTGTCACTGGAACCAATTATCCCATCACCCCCATAGTGACCGCACCCAGTCCCTCCCCCCCCCCCCCATAGTGACCGCACCCAGTCCCTCCCCCCCCCCCCCCCCCCCATAGTGACCGCACCCAGTCCCCCCCCCCCCCATAGTGACCGCACCCAGTCCCCCCCCCCATAGTGACCGCACCCAGTCCCCCCCCCCCCCCATAGTGACCGCACCCAACCCCCCCTCCCTCCCTCATAGTGACCGCACCCAACCCCCCCTCCCTCCCTCATAGTGACCGCACCCAACCCCCCCCCTCCCTCATAGTGACCGCACCCAACCCCCCCCTAGCGACCGCACCCAATCCCTTCCCCCCATAGCGACCACAATCAATCATTTCCCCCCCATATTGCCCAGAACCAATCCCATCCCCCAAATTGCCCAGCCAGAACTAGTCATCACCTCCCCCATAGTAACCGGAAACAGACATCATACCCTCCACAGCCAACTATTCACCAGCCCGTATGGATTACCTGCCTGTAACGTCAGCCATGATTAAGGGTAAGATGTACATTGAAGGGGACATCCACCCCTCCCCCTTCTATATACATTAATCAGCCAGAACATTGTGACCACTGACAGGTGAATGACTTTGATTATCTGGTTACAATGGCACCTGAAAGTGGGTGGGACATATTAGGCAGCAAGTGAACATGTTGTCCCTGAAGTTGATGTAATGAAAGCAGAAAAAAAAAAAATGGACAAGTGTAAAGATTGGTGGGACTCTGACAAGGACCAGATTGTAATGTGTAGACGACAGGGGTCAGAGCAACTCCAAACCTGCAACTCTTGTAGGATAAGGAAAGAGAACCAACCGGTGGCAGGGTCATGGGCGACCAAGGCTCATTGATGGAGGTGGGGAGGGGAGGCTCATTGATGGAGGTGGGGAGCGAAGGCTCAATTCATGGAGGTGGGGGAGGGAAGGCTCATACATGGAGGTGGGGAATAAGCTCCACAAGTTTGAGGTGTTGACTCCAAATTCTCCACATCTCAATCCAATCGAGCATCTGTTGGATGTGCGGGAAACACAAGCCCTAACCATAGAAGCCCCACCTCACAACATACAGGACCTAAAAGGAACTACTAGTGACGGCTTGGTGCCAGATACCACAGCGTACCTTCAGAGGTCTAGTGGAGGCCATGTTTGGACAGGTCAGGAAAGGGGGACCTACCCAATATTAGGTGGGTGGTCATAATGTTATGGCTGATCGGTGTGTCTGAGTGCAGAGTAATCCTCCGCTGTTCACGTATGTTGGCCATGACAATGTAACTATACTGTATGTGGAACCTACATACTAGCCACATACAGCAACACACAGACATATCCTCATATGATGAGCGCCCTTACCCGAGGGACCACACAGGGGTAGCTGAACAAACGCACTCCTCCAAAGTCGTCTCCTGTGGCCAACAGCTTCCGGTCATGTGACTTGGTGACAGAATTTATATCTGTCCCATCTGCTCCATCTGGCCACACCCCTGGAGAAGAGACATGTGTTAGTAGGAAGGGATCCTGTATCATCTGGTCACTCTATGGTATTCAAACCACTAAATGACAGTATGAAGCATTACCACCCCCTGCTAGTTCTGTCCAGGTAAAGTGACCATTACAGGGGAGGGGACAAACCATAGAACATTGGCTGGATGCTCACAGCGCTCACCTTCTCATAAAGGTTCATCTTTGCTTTGCCCAGAGTTCCACTTTAGCAGAGGGGCCTGCTGGGTACATTCCAGGTCCTCAGATTATGTCCATCACTCGGATTGGCTCAGGCCTCCTTGGGTTATTGTAAGGCTCCTTATAACTTCTAAGTGAAAAATCTTTTGTAGTTTATCACCCCCTGCTGGCCAGTAGGTCACAATCGGATCTCCCCATCTGGCTTCTCCCCCTCTATAGGATCAGCCCAGCCTGCCACTCCAAATACTTCTCCATCTCCACCCACTGACACACCAAATCATCACCGTCTGGGTCACATGTCGGTGTCATGGACCGCACTCAGCAGAAGGCGGTGAACCTTTATTGGAATTCCTGCACAGATGGCTCATAAAATGTGATCTGATCATTGATCTCTAATCAATACCACACACATGCCTCAAATATGCAGATGGAAATAGTAAATGAACCCCTGGATAATGATATGGCGAGTCAAAAATGTTAAAAGAGAATCACAATACAGGATACCCAGGTCTGATATCCATCTCATTGTAGGACAACTAGAACCTGGGTCTGATATCCATCTCATTGGAGGACATCTATAACCTGGGGACTAATATACATCTCATTGGAGGACATCTGTAACCTGGTCTGATATCCATTTCATTGGAGGACATCTATAACCTGGGTCTGATATCCATCTCATTGGAGGACATCTATACCCTGGGTCTGATATCCATCTCATTGGCGGACATCTGTAACCCTGGGTCTGATATCCATCTCATTGGAGGACATCTGTAACCTGGGTCTAATATACATCTCATTGTAGGTCATCTATAACCTGGGTCTAATATACATCTCATTGGAGGACATCTATAACCTGGGTCTGATATCCATCTCATTGGAGGACATCTATAACCTGGGTCTAATATACATCTCATTGGAGGACATTGATAACTTGGGTCTGATATCCAGGGCATACCAACCACTCAGGGGAGAAGGCACGCCAACCAATCAAGGAAAGCGTGCACCATCCAGTCAGTTGTATGGCACGTTTTCTCTTCTGCTTTTAAAGCATTTGTTCAGTGCACAGTTAGGAACCATTTATGCAGATATCTAGATTTTTATTTTTTTTTTAGGCCTCACAAAGTTCTGCAGCAGGACCCCCCAACACACAGGGACCATAAAGGACCTACCTAGTGCCATCATCAGTTTCCCCCCCCCATAGGGACCAAGAAGACTATAGTGCCACCAACATTGACCTGCATTCTCCAAGTAATTTGTTATCCTGTAGCAGAGAGCTCCGGCCTGACCATGTCTTACCGCACTTCACTTACCCAGCACATGAAGCTGAGAGTACAGGAAGCGTTCTCCACTCCGCGTTCCTCACACTCTCCGCACTGACAATCTGCTTCGCTGAGTCCGGATCCCCTGAGCAGAGAAAGAAGAACATCATCTACTTCATCTATATACAATGTATCCCATTACCCAACACCTCAGCACACCTTCTTTCTGCTGGAGGACTCTGCTCCTTCCTCTATAACTCTCCTCTCCTGACATACTCTGCTGGAGGACTCTGCTCCTTCCTCTATAACTCTCCTCTCCTGAAATACTCTGCTCTGCTGGAGGACGACTCTGCTCCATCCTCTAACTCTCCTCTCCTGAATACTAGCACTGCTGGAGGACTCTGCTCCTTCCTCTAAAACTCTCCTCTCCTGAAATACTCAGCACGCTGGAGGACTCTGCTCCTTCCTCTAAACTCTCCTCTCCTGAATACTCTGCTCTGCTGGAGGATTCCTCTCCTTCCTCTATACACACTCCTCTCCTGAAATACTCTGCACTGCTGGAGGACTCTGCTCCTTCCTCTATAACTCTCCTCTCCTGAAATACTCTGCTGGAGGACTCTGCCTCCTTCCTCTATAACTCTCCTCTCCTGAAATACTCTGCTCTGCTGGAGGACGACTCTGCTCCTTCCTCTATAACTCCTCCTCCTCTGAAATACTCTGCTGGAGGACTCTGCTCCTTCCTCTATAACCTCTCTCTCCTGAAATACTCTGCACTGCTGGAGGACTCTGCTCCTTCCTCTATAACTCTCCTCTCCTGAAAATACTCTGCTGGAGGACTTCTCTCCTTCCTCTATAACTCTCCTCTCCTGAAATACTCTGCTGGAGGACTCATCTCCTTCCTCTATAACTCTCCTCTCCTGAAATACTCTGCACTGCTGGAGGACTCTGCTCCTTCCTCTATAACTCTCCTCTCCTGAAATACTCTGCACTGCTGGAGGACTCTGCTCCTTCATTATTTATTTTCAGCTGGCGGATTGAACAAAAAAAAACTGCCCCCGATTGCCCCATCGATATACTAGATGTGGGTGGGAAATCCTCTCGTTGAGCAATTGTATTCTACCAGCGAGGAGACTCCCCACCATCACAATACACTGATAGAATGCGGCACGGATCATTCAGGGAAACCCGCCAGGCGTTGTAGAGAAGTCAATCAGTTGCCGGCTATCCAGCTGTTGTACCGAGATTTATAGACACTCTCTGGGACTCACAGTATAGGACTTCGTAGTCTCCGCTGTGGTCATGAAGCTGGAACTGTCTGAAGCCCAGTCCAGGTGTGTGATGTAGCTGGAGTGACCCTGGAAATACAAAGGACTGGGCTGTATACCGCTCCACATATGATATACAGTCCATACACCCCCCTGTATACCATTCCCAATATGCCCCTTATGTATGATACACAGTCCATACACCCCCCCTGTATACCGCTCCCAATACGCCCCTTATGTATGATACACAGTCCATACACCCCCTGTATACCGCTCCCAATACGCCCCTTATGTATGATACACAGTCCATACACCCCCCCCCCCCCCCCCCGTATACCGCTCCCAATACGCCCCTTATGTATGATACACAGTCCATACACCCCCTGTATACCGCTCCCAACACGCCCCTTATGTATGATATACAGTCCATACACCCCCCCCTGCATACCATTCCCACACCCCTCCTGTACACAGTCCATACACCTCACCAGTAGCCTGCAGTGGACAGAGGTCACTCACCATACACTTGCCTACGCGCCGATACTCTCGCCCTTCCTCTGCCACTTCGTAGAGATAAGTGAAGTTGTCGTGTGACCCAACAGCCAAATACTGACCATCTGTAACAGAGGCATGAAGACCATGAGCATCACAGAGCAATCAATACACGGGGAGCGTGTCACAGGGGACAAGGAACATACCGGGACTGTAGGAGATACAACTGATCTGCTCCCCAGCATCTGAGATACTGGTTACTATGACATGGGACTGAGCGTCCAGCACCAGGAACCTGCAAGACAGAACACTGGAGTGTTATACAGAGCAGACCATATCATCCTTCTAATGACCATCAATTATTACCAAGAACAGAGGAAGGCCATCGCCTATAACAGAGAACGGAGGAGGACCATGACCTATAATGGAGTACAGAGGAGGACCATGACCTATAATGGAGTACAGAGGAGGACCATGACCTATAATGGAGTACAGAGGAGGACCATGGCCTATAAAAGGAGTACAGAGGAGGACCATAACCTATAATGGAGTACAGAGGAGGACCATGACCTATAATGGAATACAGAGGAGGATCATGACCTATAATGGAGTATAGAGGTGGACCATGACCTATAATGGAGTATAGAGGTGGACCATGACCTATAATGGAGTATAGAGGTGGACCATGACCTATAATGGAGTAAAGAGGTGGACCATGACCTATAATGGAGTACAATAGGAGGACCGTGACCTATAATGGAGTACAGAGGAGGACCATGACCTATAATGGAGTACAGAGGAGGACCATGACTTCTAATGGAGTACAGCGAAGGGCCATCCTTGTATATACGGTTCCTTACCTTCCAGTACAGGTCCCCACAGCTACGACACTGCCGGATGGGTGAAAGCCAGCCACTCTCACAGCGTCCTATTCGGGGGGGGGGGGGGATATGGAGACAAAAATGTTATATAAAGTATGCAGAGTGCAGCCTACTGAAGTGCACCTGTAATGCAGTATTGATCGAGGTACCAGACAAAATTACAGTCACAAAAAAAACCCATTTTTAACAGACAACTAGAAGAAGGTGCAGTAACATTTATTGGCTCCATCAGACAATGATGAGTGTGTCTCCAATGAGCGGTGTGACCTCGGCACAGAGGAACCCGAGGATCCAAAGTCTGGGAGGGATCACTGCCCTGTCCAGTCACATCGAATAAGGATCCCCTCCAAATCTGACAACCAGATTTTACTCATCCATCCACTTCCTGTGCCCCCCCCCCCCCCCCCATACCGGTGTACTGCCCCCATACCAAGATCATCTCCTAGACACCCCCCATACAGGAGCACTGCCCCCATACCAGGATCATGTCCTAGACACCCCCCATACAGGAGCACTGCCCCCATACCAGGATCATGTCCTAGACACCCCCCATACAGGAGTACTACCCCCATACCAGGAACATGTCCTAGACACCCCCCATACAGGAGTACTGCCCCCATACCAGGAACATGTCCTAGACACCCCCCCTCCCATACAGGAGTACTGCCCCCATACCAGGAACATGTCCTAGACACCCCCCCTCCCATACAGGAGTACTGCCCCCATACCAGGATCATGTCCTAGACACCCCGCTCCCATACAAGAGTACTGCCCCCATACCAGGAACATGTCCTAGACACCCCCCATACAGGAGTACTGCCCCCATACCAGGATCGTGTCCTAGACACCCCCCCCCCCCCATACAGGAGTACTACCCCCATACCAGGATCATATCCTAGACACCCTCCCATACAGGAGTACTACCCCCATACCAGGATCATATCCTAGACACCCTCCCATACAGGAGTACTGCCCTGTGCTGGGATTGTTCACTAGATTCTGCCCCCCCCCCCCCCCCCTCAATGCTCTGTTGGACGAGGTTTCTGGTTGCTCGTAGTGTAATCTCGCAGTGTATTGGAGCAGACCAGAGACCAATTTGCCAGCACTGGCTACAGACAGCAGGAGAGAGGTACATTCATACTAAACACAGACTACCCCTGGTCTGTACAAATTCCGGCCCTTAGGGTCCCAATCCTGGCGTCTCACCTCCAGTGTGGTGCTCCAGACTGGTTGATGCTCTTTGCTGTTCCAGAGATGAACCTGCTTGTCATGTCCACAGGTCAGGAAGAGATCGAGAGATGGGTGGCAGCAAAGACCCCATAGTTCATCCGTGTGACCCTAAAAGAGAGCAGAGGAGAAGCTCATGGGTCATGTCCCGAGAATTCTCAGTCCTCCACTTACGGCACTACATGAAGGATGGCGAGTATGAGTGCTATGAAATAAATCAGTCTGAGGACCTGGAATATCTGAATGGTCAGACACCATGGGGTTGATTTACTAAAACTGGAGAGTGCAAAATCTGGTCCAGCTCTGCATGGTAGACAATCAGCTTCTAACTTCAACTTGTTCAATTAAGCTTTGCAAAATAAATTAATAAAAAACATCTGAAAGACGATGCAGAGCTGCACCTGGTTTTGCACTCTAGTTTCAGTAAATCAACCCCACTGTATCATATGAATTGATTTTTTGTTTTACATCATGTGACTGCATTGAGGTCACCTGAACACTTTAAATGGTCATTTTCTAAAACCTGCATGTAATGTAATCAGAAAACAATTGCATGTCTGCGGATACCATATTGATAGTGTTACCTGCAGAGGGCATAAACATTCACATCCCGCCAACACTATAATGCATTTTTATGGAAAAAATGTATTTAACCTTCTGACCTCCATCTCAGGTCTACCGTCTGCCCAGGTGTGTGATCTGGTGGTCTGAGGTCCATCTCAGGCCTATGGTCTGCCCAGGTGTATGATCTGGTGTGTGAGGTCCATCTCGGGTCTATAGTCTGCCCAGGTGTATGATCTGGGGTCTGAGAGATTGCAAGGTCCATCCCATGTCTATGGTCTGCCCAGGTGGGAGATCTGGGTGTGTGAGGGATTGTGAGGTCCATCTCAGGTCTGTGGTCTGCCCAGGTGTATGATCTGGGTGTGTGAGGTCCATCTCGGGTCTATGGTCTGCCCAGGCGTGTGAGGGATTGTGAGGTCCATCTCAGGTCTATGGTCTGCCCAGGCGTGTGAGGGATTGTGAGGTCCATCTCAGGTCTATGGTCTGCCCAGGTGGGTGAGGGATTGTGAGGTCCATCTCGGGTCTATGGTCTGCCCAGGTGTGTGATCTGGTGGTCTAAAAGATTGTAAGGTCCATCTCAGGTCTATGGTTTGCCAAGGTGTATGATTGCGCCCACAACACTCCACAGAAACTGCTCTCCTAAAACTCACAAATGACATACTAAACGCAAAAACAAATGGACACTATTCTGTACTCTTATTTCTGGACTGCTCTGCTGCCTTAAATACAGTTGACCTGACCCCCCTCAAAAAATGTTACTTCTTTTCTGGTCTCCATGACTGTGTTCTTCACTGGTTCTCATCCTACCTATCCCACCACACCTTCAGGGTCACTTACAATTCTACTTCCTCCTCTCCCCTTCATTTCTCTGGCGGGGGTTCCCCAAGGTTCTCTTCTTGGACCTCTCCTATTCTCCATCTACACCTCCTTCCTGGGTCAGCTGATTGCCTCTCATGGCTTATCATTTCTATGCTGACAACACCCAAATCTATCTCTCTACCCTTCAGCTCACCCCATCAATCTCCTCACGTATCACTAATTTACTGACAAACATATTAGTCTGGATGTCACACCACTTCCTGAAACTCAATCTATGCAAAACCAAGCTCATAATATTACCTCCCCAACAGGCCCCTTTCCCTGACTTCTCTGTCAAGAGCGATGACTGCGTGGGAGATCTGTCACATGGCAGATGGTGGATTCTCCTCTGTTCTAGTGGTGTTCCCATCCACATCACAACGCTCTTGGCTCCGTTGTACAGAAATTGTAGTTCATTAGTTGTTAATGTTTGTCATCTGAACCTGCACACCGGCTGGTGAAGGAGTTGCAGCTTGTATAAAGTGGCTACAGGTCTGGATCGATCGTTGGCTGACCCTGCGATCCTCCTGTCAGAGTGCAGTAGTGTGCTGAATATGACCCTGTGATGGTCTCCAGCCAACCACTAGAACAGAGGGGAATCCACCATCTGCCATGTGACACATCTCCCACGCAGTCATCGCTCTCTATATAAACCCACCACATGATACAGACCATTTTCTGTCTTCCAAGGCTCTGATGAAGGGGAATCACCTCGAAACGCGTTAGCCATTGATTTAGCCTCTACCCTTTCATGGGTTTTACAATAAATTTCCACTATTTTATCAAATGAGAATATTGTAACCTGTTTTTATGAACACCTAGTAATTTTCGTTGTATTTATTTGTTTAGAATAAACTTTATTTATCAACTTGATTCATGCGTTAGGTCACACGCCTTTCTCCCTTATCACTCAGCTTTTACAGATTTCCCCCAGTCAGTTCAGACAGCGGGACACGCATGTTCTCTTCATATAATATAATATATTATTTGAAAATACTACCATTTTGTACTAAAATCGCCAGCACGAGCGCAGGAGAATATCTTTTCTGTCTACACCTATACTTGCTCTCTAGTTACCTTGTCATCTCCTCCCATACTCGCCTCCAGGACTTCTCTTCAGCCTCTCCTATCCTTTGGAATTCTCTAGCCCAATCTGTCCATCTCAGGTCTATGGTCTGCCCAGCTGTATGATCTGGCGGTCTGAAGGATTGTGAGGTCCATCTCAGGTTTATGGTCTGCCCAGATATGAGGGATTGTGAGGTCCATCTGAGGTCTATGGTCTGCCCAGGTGTATGATCTGGCTGTGTGAGGGATTGTAAGGTTCATCTCAGGTCTACGGTCTGCCTGGGTGTATGACCTGTTGGTCTGAGGGATTGTGAGGTCCACCTCAGGTCTATAGTCTGCCGGGGTGTATAATCTGGGTGTGTGAGGTCCATCTCAGGTCTACGGTCTGCCTGGGTGTATGACCTGTTGGTCTGAGGGATTGTGAGGTCCACCTCAGGTCTATGGTCTGCCCGGGTGTATAATCTGGGTATATGAGGTCCATCTCAGGTCTACGGTCTGCATGGGTGTAAGACCTGTTGGCCTGAGGGATTGTGAAGTCCATCTCAGGTCTATGGTCTGCCCAGGTATATGATCTCGTAGCATGAGGGATTGCGAGGTTTGTGGTCTTCCCGGGTGTGTGATTGATTGTGAGGTCCATCTCAGGTGTATGGTCTAAACATGATAACAAAAAAAACTTGCCACCACCCTCATCTATAGCTGGCTATTGCAGTAAGCGGCATTGGAGGGCTAAAACAGGTAACAAAGCAGCCTGGGGAATGCCCAGGAAAAAAAAACAAAAAAAAAAACAAAGCCTACTTACCACCAGCTCACAGACAACCGAATAAACCTGTCTAACAGTATGCATTAAAAACAGGGGTTTAGTCCGCACACATTTGCAAACGCATGCGTGAGCCATGTCACGGCACCCTGGTATCTCTGGTCCTAACACTAAAATATGAGTGTCCCCACAGTGGAGGCACATGCATTCTGATGGATAAATGAGGGCATGTGGACTGAAGGGGAGCCCACCCCTTCTTAAAGCGTGCGGACTAAACCCCTGTTTTTAACGCTTACTGTTAGACAGGTTTATTCGGCTGTCTGCGAGCTGGTGGTAAGTAGGCTTTGGTTTTTTCCCGGGCATTCCCCAGGCTTTGTTGTTGTCAG